>NC_056729.1:138764352-138781852 GCF_019279795.1 Protopterus annectens
CACTGCACCACCAAGACAGCTACTATTCAGTAACAGTACAAGCGCATTTTATTTCTTGTTACCAACTAACGGTAGGTTTGTACAGTAGTGCATCACTTAAAAAGATGATGTAGGAAGCAGCAGCAGTTGTTATTATGGTACCATAAATGCAGTTCTATACTGTAAGAGTTTTACAAACCACATGAAGTCAAGTTATGGAATTAGTCTTCCATTTAAATGTATTACAATGAATGTCACAGCAGTACAACATTTGGTTTACAATATTGTTCAAACAGTTGGAAGAACTTCTGACTGAAACATCTTGATAATGACACTGCAAATTGTATGTCATCATTAAAACGTACTTGACAGTGAAGCTTTAAAATATGTCCAAACATGTTTAACTTGCCATAAAATGCAAAATTTGTCTTAAGATATAAGTAGAAAGTACACCACACTCTTTTAAGTGTTCCAGGTTACACTTCTTGCCATATCTGAGAAATCTGTCTTTCACTGATGATTCCTGCCTCTCATCCATTTTGTGACAGAAAATATAAACAAAAGCCTATGGCAGCCTAGTTCTCTTATGTTCATCTAAGTGCCTGTGCTATGATACATCGATCTGCATACCATAATGTGCATGACAGACAAAGAGATGGGACTCACAAACAACTTTATTGAATCAAGTACTGCTAGTTAAGAGTTATCAGAGGAAGGGGGTCCCAAACAAGCACTTGCATTTGCATTACAGTACTGAATATTAAACAACTAACCAGTGACAACTCAGTATTTAGGGACTGTGCCACCCAATGTTTTACTGCTTCTATCCTTTGACTTTAGCAATGTATTTTATTGCTTGAAGTTTCTTCCTAATTAATTATGGAATCTATAGCTAGCTGGTGCATATTCTGCATTTTGTAATACTTCCTTCTGCTATACGTCATGTTTTGAAGATGTGCTTGTCACTGAGCAGAGTGAACAACTTTGCTGCATTGTTAATGTTGAGTATACATAGTCTGGTATCCTATATGTTATTTTCACCTTTGTGTTTGTGAATGGGTTTTACTCTATTGACACATAAACAGGCTACTCATTCATTTGTGACAGGGAACTGTTTGCATAACTAACTGCATTTTTTAATTTGCATGTGGGTGGTACATGCATTTTTGTAATCTGCTCTTCAATGGAATGCTTTGTTCATAATTGGATTGCCTCTAGATCTGTTTGTATTGTACTTATTGTAATTTGACTGGGAATAGCTGCTATCTTGGTGCAGGTGATTAGTTTTCTGACAAAGACTTGTTACCTGATTTTTTGTTTGGTGTTTGTTTTGCTATGGAGAAATACTTTTCAATAGTTTAGCTTCTTGCGGAATGTCTAGCCAAGCTAACAAAGTTTCACTTTCCCCTCATCTGTATGAATTTAAATGAATTGGGGGTGATTAGCTCAATACCTGGGATTATAATAAAGAAGGAATTGGATACTTTCTGCCTAAAGGATCTGCTTGATTGACAGCATTTGCAGCAATGTTTGATTTTCAGGATATAATGCATTCTTCTAGGTATACCTGTAATAAAGGTCAGTATTTAATCAAGGGGTATGTGGTGTATCCTTGTTTAATTTTAGACTTGTTTGTACAAATCCCAGAAGAGCTAGACTGAATGAGCTTGAATGTGGACTTGCACATATTAAATCCAGGATAATGTTGATCATTGTGAGGAGTTCTCTCTTTATTCAAAGGTATATGGTGATGTTGGACTTAGTATATATAAGTAACAGGGATGTTGGGGATAGCCTCTCTGAAAAAAGATATTTTAAAGGAGAACTGGGATTTTTTAACATTCTCTGTCCTCCTGTATATTTATATGTGTATTTTTGGGAATGCAAGGCTAATGATTATGAATCTCAGACAAGTTTCAGTTGGGAGCCAGTAACATGCCATCTACATTCCCTCTTCAGATAGTTCTGTGCCATGAACTATAGCACTTATGGGAATTTAGAAAGTAAATAATATAAAGAGGCTGAGTGAGAGTGGAAGTTGATGTTGACTGCTGTGACCTCCTCTTCTCCAAGCACAACAGGAAGGAAAGGAGAGCACAGGTTAAAAGAAATGATTGAAAATGAACTAATCAATCAATAAGACATGTACATTCCTAATAACAGTAAAATCTGAATGGAGAAAAACAGTACCCTGTCATGCAAAAAAACACTACATCTCAGGTACATCCTCAAGGGGGAAATATCAACCTCAAACAGACATTTGTCATAAAGAATTCTGCAATATGAAGTTTAAATAATATAATTCCCAAGATCAGCCTATATAAAGTTACAATGACTTGCCTGATGGGGTGTGGACTTTCCTATATCAAAAGAGCCATCTTTAGGTTAAACTCTCTAGCTGATGCCTACGATTTGGTCATTGTAGTCGACGGCCTTAATGGCCTATGCAGAAGTAAATACATGTAATTTATGAATGATGCTAAGGAAATCTTGTAGATGAATAATGAAAAAGGCTTTTCTGTACTTTTTCACTGACATTCCACAATCCCTGCTCTACCTGTACTTTTGCTACAACAACCATGTTTCCTGAACAACAAATTAAGGAACTTCTGTTTACTTAATGACATTGAAGGTGTATACTTGTGGAAGGAACGGGTAGGTAGACCACACTTTTTGCAGTGATTTGTTCCATCTTGGATACCAAAGAAATAAAACTCTTGATTCAAACATAAAAAGTGATACGATCTTTTTAAGGTCCTCCTTTGATAAACCACAAAACACCAGCAATGATTTGTTAGACAAAAATTTAGAACCAAATAACCAACAGATGCAGCAGCTAGCCAAAAACTGTGTGAAATGAATCAATATTACAAATAATCACAAAATATTTATTAGTTGAGTGATTTCCTTTTATACACAGTTTTATTACAATGGACTTCATCATTATTAACAAATATAATCCCTGCCCACATTTATAAAATCTTAACTTAGACATATAGTCTAAACCTCCCAATAAGAACAACTGTTACAATATGTCTACATGAAGTTGTCAGTAACTTTATAAACAAGTAAGGTATATGTTTAAAATACATTTTATATCTACATACAGTGGAAATAAAATGTTTACACACCCCTGTTAAAATGCCAGGTTTTTGTGATATAAAAAATGAGACCACAATAAATCATTTCAAAATTTTCCCACCTTTAATGTGACCTATAAGATCTACAGTTCAATTGAAAAACAAGCAAAGCTGTTAGGGAAAAAATATAAAAACCATACAATATGCTGGTTGCATAAGTCTGCACACCCTTAAACTAATATTTTGTTGATGGACCTTATGATTTAATTATAGCACTCGGTCTTCTTGGGTAAGAGTTTATCAGCATGGCACATCTTGACTTGCAATATTTGCCCACTCTTCCTTGCAAAAGAGCACCAAATCTGTCAGATTGCGAACACTTCTCTTGTGCACAGTCCTCTACAGATCACCTCACAGATTTTCTATTGGATTTAGGTCTGGGTCTGGCTGGATCATTCCAAAACTTTAATTTTCCTCTGGTGAAGCCATTCTTTTGTTAATTTGGATGTATGCTTGGGGTCATTGTCATGTTGAAAGGTGAAATTCCTCTTCATCTTCAGCTTTCTAGCAGATGCCTGAAGGTTTTGGGCCAAAAGTGACTGGTATTTGGAACTGTTCATAATTCCCTCCACCTTGACTTAAGCCCCAGTTCGAGCTGAAGAAAAACAACACCAAAGCATGATACTGCCACCACCTTGCTTCACCATGGGGATGGTGTTCTTTCGATGATGCAAAGAGTTGAAGAGTTGTTTTTGCGTCAAATGTACCTTTTGGAATTGTGGCCAAAAAGTTCAACCTTGGTCTCATCAGACCATAACACATTTTTCCAAATGCTTTTGGAAGACTTGATGTATTGTTTTGCAAATTTTAGCTGGGCCTGGATGTTTTTTCTGTGTAAGAAAAGGCTTCTGACTAGTAACCCTACCTCATAGCCCAGACATATGGAGAATACGGGAGATTGTTGTTACATGTAGTACACAACCAGTACTTGCCAGAAATTCCAGCAGCTCCTTCCGTGTTGCTGTATGTCTCTTGACAGCCTCCCTGACCAGTTTTTGTCTTGTTTTTTCATCAATTTTGTAGGGACGTCCAGTTCTTTGCAATCTCACCATTGTCCCATATTTTCTCCACATTTGATGACTGTCTTCACTGTGTTCCATGGTATATCCAATACTGTGGAATTTTTTTTGTACCCTTCTCCGGACTGATACCTTCCAACAATGAGATCCTTTTGATGCTCTGTAAACTCTCTGTGAACCATGGCTTTTTGCTGTAGCAGGCAACTGAATAAATGTCAGGAAAATCCTACTAGGACAGCTGAACTTTATCTGGGGTTAATCAGTCTCTTTAATTGATGGCAGGTGTGTACCCAAGAAGACTGAATGCTGTAATTAAATCAAAAGGTGCTTCAACATAGTATTAGTTTAAGGGTATGCACACTTATGCAACTAGCTTATTGTACATTTTTTATTTTTTATATTTTTTCCCTAACAGATTTGTTTGTTTTTCAATTAAATTGTACAGGTTATAGGTCACATTAAAGGTGGGAAAAGTTTTGAGATGATTTATTGTGGTCGAATTTTTTTATATCAAGAAAACCTGCCATTTTAACAGGGGTGTGTAAACTTTTTATATCCATTGTACATATCTATATGTATTTATCTCTCTCTCTCTCTCTATATATATATATATATATATATATATATATATAGATATATATAGATATATATATATATATATATATATATATATAGATATGTGTGTGTGTGTGTGTGTGTATATATATATATATATATATATATATATATGTGTGTGTGTGTGTGTGTGTGTGTGTGTGTGTATATATATATATATATATATATATATATACACACACACACACACACACACACACACACACACACACACACACACACACACACACACACACACACACACACACACACACACACACACACACACACAGACACACACACATATGCATATTTATATGGATATAGCTATAGATAGATATAAGTTCTGGCCAGGGACATGAGTGACCCAAAATATTTGAATCACATTATCATCTCATAAACTTTTACATAGGATGATACTAGAGCATTTGGTAAAACAACCTCTGGTTGTTAACAGACCTTTATAACATCTTGGCTGTAGTTTGGGCCAACAGCAACTGCCATGTTAAAATCTTCAGGGAGCTTCTAGTACAAAGTAATTCTGCTCATGTTACTTTTAGTTATGAAATGCTAATACAGAGTACGAGAAAGATATAAAATGAGTTTTTGTGTGAGAAATTTTATCAGGACTGTTGTAACACCATAATTTTGTAATGGTAATCTTGGGAAATTGCTATAATAAAATGTCCAATTTAGGTACACATGACTGTTTCGGAATGTTTTACCACAAAATGGAAAAAGTATCAATAAATATATTCCAGCTGGTTCTGGTAATGGAAAGTTAAATAGCCATTGGTTCCTGGTGGAGTAAATCAATAAAAAAATGCTTTAAAAAGAAACCAAAACACTGTTGGTTCATATGGAAGAGAACTCATATTACGTACAACACTCAAAGATATACAACAATTAAAATATTTCTATGGAGAAAAATAAATAACAAGTCAGTATATGAATATAAGTTAGTGCATGGAGTACTGAGATTATGCTCTGATAAAGGGGAAAATGTATTTGCTAGCAGCTTCCCTAGAGTGAGATCTAACAGCAACAGTACATAGGGGGGGTGCTTAACAATCCCTATGCACAGTTATGATGGGGTCAACGGCCAGTGTCTCCCAGCAAAGAACAGTGGCAGAATGTAAAACAGGTTTGTTTCTGCCTGCTGTTTGTGCCTGCGATGCCCCTGTACTGGCCCAATAATCAAGGAGCCTCAATCATCACCACTAGCACCAGTGAGGGATGTACACACTGGGAGGATGACAAGTACAGACACAGTAAAGTACAATTTTCCTTAAGAGCACACAGAGATCACAGTCTGTCTGGGGCTGGTTTCTCTCTCTTTCTCCAGATCCCCAGTAAGACTCCCCACTAGCACAGCTATAGAGTTGAGTCCTTAGCAGGGTTTCAAACCAAGTCCTCCCAACACTCTCTCTGTAGCTCACACACACACACACACACACACACACACACACACACACACACACACACACACACACACACACACACACACACACACACACACACGCGCGCGCGCACACACACAAATACACACACACTCACACACACACACACACTTTGAAATTTGATTTATACACAAACACACACCTGGGAAAGGCAGGCACAGGTTCACTAGATATGTTTCCTTCTGCCAGACCATAAGGTAGTTATCACTGCCACCAGAACCCCTTATCAGCTACTTTAAGGCCCTTCCCAAGGGGTGATCAATCCTACTGTGTAATGTTACTATTATCAAAATGGTAAGTGTGACCAAGACTTGCAAGGCTATTTAAGAGTGGCCTGTACAGTGTCATCAAATACATATGCAAGTCTTCTAGGAGCTTAAATATCTCTAAACGAACCAGACACAATTAAAAGGTTTTAATATATTTAATAATAAATAATAAAAGAACAAGACAATATTCAATAACTCAGCACAGTCACCACAGAGTTCAGAATCACAAGAAATATTTTAAAACAACATTGAGGGCAGTCTCAAATAAATACAGAAAACATCTAAGCTAATCTTTACTATATTCCTATCTATATCTAAGAGAGATTACTGTACCCTGGTTACTTACTATTAGCAAGGCAAGTGCTGATGAGAGGATGTTTCCAGGTCCAAAGACAAATACAAAATGCAGAGTGTCTGAGAGAGTTCCCAAATTAATATCAAAGCATTACTGCTGGGTCAGCTGGATGACATCACTATTTGTCACCTGCCTTCATTTCCCAGGCTAACAGATACCAACAGAATTTTTAGCATCCCTGTGTGAGAAGTATATATCTCTCAGAAGTTTGCCTAGAACTGGAAGTCATAAAACAGTTAAACACTTTTACATTTTAAACCTAGTAATTATTTCTGTTTCAAGATAATAGAAAGAAACTCCTAGCTCTAGACATCCTGTCTCCCTGCTGCCTTGAGACAAACTTTTATAGCACATTGTAAACAATTTCAATTTCAACTTATTTTCTTGAAGTTTTGCAAGTTATCTCTGTATGTTCCTACTTATACCATTAAAACACACATCTGCACAGGTATATAATTTATACACATTTCTGCACTTTTCTATAAGGGTACACTGTGGTTACATTCTTGAAGCTCAGTGCATAACATACAGTTCAACACACACTTCTGCACCTGTAGTTTAATATCCACATACCATATAGTTCTCTTACATTTGTAAGACAAGCCTCTGGATCATATTAATATTCAGAAATGACATATGATTATTTACAAAATTCCAGATAGCTGGGATGGCAGCCTCACAATGCCAATCAACTGTCCCTGAGCTTGCTTCATATTTTAGCTCTGTCCCTTGCACTTTTTTTGATTTTCTGGTAAATCACTGAGGATTACGGTTAGTTAATAATGCTGGACATTAGACTTGTTATAAATCAGGAAAAACATATGGATGCAAAACCTGTTGTTTTATTAACTTTTTAAGTGAATAAGAGCAATATGTTAAAAAACAGCCCTGAATTTTCATCTTTTGTCCCTGCCATAATTTTTAGATTTGTTGAGAATTCTTAAGCAAAGAAGTTGAGAAATGTACTCCTGTTTCTTTGGCACTGCTAAGTGCTATACCCGCTTTCAAAGCCAGTAAAACAGATCATGCTCCAATATTTTTTTTCTTTGTGTATAACTGGTTGTACACGGAGCAGATAAAGCTCCATGCATTACAAAGAAATATGATTGGGTCAACAATCACAACCTTTTATTATATGTTTTTGACATGGAAGCTTAGCGTCATATCTTGAGCTTCGATCTTGATAAGAATTTCTTGTCATCCATGTCTCAGACATGTAATAAGGCAAGGTTATGATCAGAGATCCGATTATAATCATCTGTGTTTTACTACTGATAGCAACAAACCCTTTTATATACACTTAAGGTCATTACCCAAAGATAACACCTAGCAATATATTGCTTAAAACTGATAATATAACAACAAAGTATCACTGATACAGTTAATAGCACTTTCTTTAGTCAACCTGTGAACATGATTACTGCACCAAACACTACTGATATTTCACAACAAAATACATGTCTGTCTAACTGCCCAGTAGTAAAATCAGGACTGACTCCTTTTCTGGGTAAGATGGCCTTAATGCATATTTTTCTACAAGGTCTGTAATATCATATATAATCTCACATATTTGTATCAATAATAATGCTGCTTGGTTGTTTACTGGATATTTGGAGAGTCACTACTGTAGTCCCAGTATCTAAACATAAGGACTGTAGTATTGCAGACAACTGTAGACCAATAAGCCTGATAGGTAATACTGGAAAAAACTTTGAAAGACCATGCTGAGTTTAATTATTTAGATTCATAGGTTCATATGTATGTACTAGGCTAGCTGCCCGCTTGGGCCATTTTAAGCTTAGCCAGTTTCCCTTTTTGTGTTTGAATTAACCTATCCCATTTGGTTAGAGATTGGCCTTACTCATCCCATGACCAATAATTATATATTACCCCTATTGGGATAAACTGGGATCATCTTCTTCCCTTTTGGCTTTTCCTGTTAGGGGTCACCACAGTGGATCATCTGCTTCCATTACTTCCTGTCCTCTGCACCTTGCTCTGTCACACCAACCACCTGCATGTCCTCTCTCACCACATCCATAAACCTAATCTTAGGCCTTCCTCTTTTCCTCTTACCTAGCAGCTCCGTCCTTAGCATCCTTGTCCCAATATACCCAGCATCACTCCTCAGCACATGTCCAAACCAGTACAATCTTGCCTCTCTGGCTTTGTCTCCAAACCATCCAACCTGAGATGACCCTCTAATATACTGATTCCTAATCCTATCCATCCTCTTCCCACCCAGTGCAAATCTTAACATCTTTAACTCTGCCATGTCCAGCTCTGACTCTTGCCTTTTTGTCAATGCCACCATCTCCAACCCATACAACATAGCTGGTCTCACTACCCTCTTGTAGACCTTCCCATTCACTCTTATTGGTATCCATCTGTCACAAATCACACCTAACACTCTTCTCCACCCATTCCACCCTGCCTGTACTCTCTTCTTCAACTCTCTTCCACACTCAGCATTACTCTGAACTGTTGATCCCAAGTACTTAAACTCATCCACCTTTACCGACTCTACTCCCTGCATCTTCACTATTCCTCTATCCTCCCTCTCATTCACACACATATATTCTGTCTTAGTCCTGCTGACCTTCATTCCTCTCCTCTCCAGAGCATATCTCCACCTCTCCAGGGTCTCCTCAACTCTCACTACAGATCACAATGTCTTCTGCAAACATCATAGTCCAAGGGGCCACCTGTCTGATCTCATCTGTCAACCTGTCCATCACCATTGCAAGTAAGAAAGGGTTCAGAGATGATCCATGATGAAATCCCACCTCCACCTTAAATGTATCCCTCACTCCCACCGTAGACCTCACCACTGTCACACTACCCATGTACATATCCTGTACCACTCTAACATACTTCTCTGCCACTCCTGACTTTCTCAAACAATACCACAACTCCTCTCTAGGCACCCGGTCATATGCTTTCTCTAAGTCCACAAAGACACAATGTAACTCCTTTCTTCTAACCTTCTCTATATTTCTCCATCAACACTCTCAGTGCAAACATCACATCTGTAGTGCTCTTTCCTGGCATGAAACTATACTGTTGATCACTAATCATCACCTCCTTTCTTAACCTAGCTTCCACTACTCTTTCCCATAACTTCAAGCTGTGACTGATCAATTTTATCCCTCTGTAGTTACTACAGCTCTACACATCACCATTATTCTTAAAGATATGTACCAAAGCACTTTTTCTCCACTCCTCAGGCATCCTCTGACTTTCCAAGATTTCATTAAACAATCTGGTTAAAAACAACACTGCCATTTCTCCTACTCACCTCCATGTTTCCACTGGTATGTCATCTGGGCCAACAGCCTTTCCATTCTTCATTCTCTTCATAGCTGTCCTGACTTTCTCCTTGCTAATCTGTTTCACTTCCTGATTCATTATCCCCACATCATCCAACCTTCTCTCTCTCTTTCTCTTCATTCAGCAGCCCCTCAAAGTACTCTTTCCATCTGCTCAACACACTCTCCTTGCTTGTGAGCATATTTCCCTCACTATCCTTTATCACCCTTACCTGCTGCACATCTTTCCCAGCTCAGTCCCTCTGTCTAGCCAATCGGTACAGGTCCTTTTCTCCCTCCTTAGTGTCCAACCTTTCATACAACTCTCCATATGCCTTATCCTTAGCCTTCGTCACCTTTCTCTTTGCCATGCTCCTCATCTCCTTATACTCCTGTCTATTTCTTCATCTCTTTGACAATCCCACTTCTTCTTCACCAGCCTCTTCCTCTGTATACTTTCCTGTATTTCCTCATTCCACCATCAGGTCTCCTTGACCTCCTTCCTCTGTCCAGATGTCACACCAAGCACCTTTCTAGCTGTCACCCTTACCATCTCTGCTGTAGTTACCCAGCTATTCGCTAACTCTTCACTGCCCTCCCCAGTGCCTGTCTTAACTCTTCCCTAAACTCCACCTCACAATCGCCCTTTTTCAACTTCCACCATTTAATCCTTGGCACTGGTCTCACACTCCTCCTCCTCTTCTTGATCACCAATGTCATCCTACAGACCACCATTTTATGCTGCCTAACTACACTTTCCCCTGTCACCACTTTACAGTCTCCAATCTCCTTCAGACTGGCCCTCCTGCATAGGATATAATCCACCTGTGTGCATCTTCCTCCACTCTTGTATGTCACCCTGTGCTCCTCCCTCTTCTTAAAATACGTATTCAGCACAGCCATGTCCATCTTTTTACAAAATCCAGTATCATCTGACCTTCTGCATTCCTCTCCTTAACACCACACCTACCCATCACTTCCTCATCCCCTCTGTTCCCTTCACCAACATGCCTGGGATCATGTTGTTATCTTTCGGCTTTTCCCGGTTAGGGGTCGCCACAGCGGAACTCCGGTCCGCTAATGATTGGCAGTAGATTTTCACAAACGCCGAGGTGCCAACTCGATGTTCAACCTTCAGCGAAGGCACGCCCATTTACGCATGTCTTTCGAACGCCCACCAAACTGTGGGGAGGACATGCAGACTCCACCCAGAAGGCACTCCCCGCACTCCAGCCAATAATCGAATGGGAGAACCTCTTGCTGTGAGGCAAAACACTACCGCTGCATCACCGCGGCATACCATATATAATTTGAGGGGACCCATGCATGGGATAAAGCATTTAGGAGCTGTCTCTGTCAATTACTAGTATAGGGACAGGCCTGGGGTAAATTTTTTGTTTCCTATCCATAGATCCAAGTTGTGCTACAAGATGGACAAGGATGGACTTTATTTTATTTGGATGAGGAGTCTGTTCCAGAACAGTATTCTTTCATTTCATCTCATATCTTATTAATCAAGAAATTATATATATATATATATATATATATATATATATATATATATATATATATATATATATTTTTGCAGTCATTCATATACAGCAAACTTAATCAATCTTTATTGCAACATGATAGAGGCTTTTTACTGTGGGATACCAGTTTAGGTGATTTGTCTTGATCTTGCAACAGCATCTAATACTGTCTCTCACCAAACCATAACTTGGGTAGTATCAACAATACAGTTAATGACTTTATTGCCAGACAGACAGACAACTGACTTTTTAAAAGTCCGTGCTGTACATCTGTTACCAATAATTCTGAGTCTCAGAATTATGGGGAAAAGCAAACCTTTGAAACTATAGGAGGACAGTGAATGTTAATAATTACTGTTTTGCCCCCACTGAGGGGAGGTGTACTCCTACACCCCAACTACTTATATATACAATCTCCAACATCCCCACACCTCAGAGAAAATGGAATATTTCTTGGTGCATCAATTACAGGCTTACTGTATGCACGTCCCCATTTTTGCACTTTCATTATCTGTATGCAATGACTGACATTTAGAAGTCTCTGAATTTAAAACTTTTACCACTTTTTAACCACAATTGTAAAGTATTGGTAAGAATACATTTTCACCAGAAAGAGCAATAAATAAGGACATTACACAGACAACCCTCTCCTCCTCCCACAAAACACAAATACATGTGAGAGATGCAACTATACAGCCAAACTGGAGGCTGAGCTCTCTCAACATAGGACTGGCAAGACCAGTCAGGAGGAGAAGGTTACCACACACACTATAGACCCAGTCTCACATAGTACCATCACAACCTCAAATCATACACATAAACACACAAAGACATACTCAGAGGCTCTGATCAAAAATCTACCAAAACAACAGAGGCCACTAAAGCAGACACCCAAACAACCACCACCTCAGAACACAACACCTGCAACACATAGACCTCACAGTCAGAGTGTCAAACAGTCACAGCCCTTAAGGCCAAACACAATGCCAGACACACTAGTCATTGGTGACTCCATAGTCAGACACACTGACGTCCCGCTCACCAGACTGAGTAAGGAGAAGGTCACAGTAAGCTGCCTGTTGGGCGCTAGAATCCGCCACATAACGCAAGCACTCAGGTCTCTCAACAGCAGGTACAAATATGACTCAGTCATTGTCCACGCTGGTGTAAACGACCTGAGACGCACCTCCTTGGACTACATGAAAAGAGACATTGAGGAGCTCTCTGATTATGTAGCCCAGGCAGGTATGACCCTGACCTTGAGCAGTATCCTACCTTCACCAAGAATGATGCCACAATACAGAGATAAGATGATCAGCTTTAACAATTGGCTTAAACACTGGTGTCATTCAAAGGGGATCCAGTGTCTGTCTGCCTGGGATGACATGCTGGACAAGCCACGCTGCTTCGCAAGGGACGGCTTGCACCTGTCACCCTGGGATTCGGATATTGGCAAAGGCTCTTGCCACCCCATAGTGCCTTTTTAGGCAAGGCTCAAATTCTAAACCTACCACCCTAGAACACAAAAAGGAAAAAACTAAGGGTAATGCTGCTCAATGCCAGAAGTCTAAATCTCAAAATGCACGCACTCGAGGCCCTTCTCAGTATGGAGAACATCGATGTCTGTGCTGTGACAGAAACCTGGTTCAAGGCTCCTGAGAGCACCCCAGCACTATCAGGTTTTACCTCATATCATGCGTTCCGGCCCCAAAATCCGGACAATACCAAGAAAGGAGGGGTATCCATATTCATCAAGGACACCCACACCTCAAGACTGGTGGCAATGCATGATGCATCGGAGACCATCCAGGTGCAATTAACCATAGGCAAGACTGCTCTGCAAATTGTAGCATGCTACAGGCCACCCTCACAAACTCAGGAACCTCACATGGCCTTCCTGAAAACACTAGAGGGGATAAATGTATCACCAAACACCATCATACTAGGTGACTTCAATTACCCTAATATAGACTGGGAACACTACTCAAGCCCAAACACCCTAGCCCAAAAGTTCCTGGAATTCATAAACTCAAATGCCATGGAACAACTAGTCACCATCCCCACAAGAGGAGATAACATACTTGATCTCATCATCACGAACATGGGAGCACAATGTTCAACACCGGAAGTATACCCCTCACTGGTGAGATCAGATCACAAACTAATCTCGCTGGAGATCCTCATCCCACCCCCACCTGAAATAAAAAAGACCACAGTAAAGAACTTCTCGAAAGCCGACTTCACACTTCTAAAGACTAGTGGGGTCTCCTTTAAGGCCCCCGAGCGGGCGGAAAACAGTACTCAAGCCGCTGAATCACTTACAAATGCCTTCTACCAGCACCTGCAGGACTGCATGGATAAGGCAATCCCAAGCAAAACAAAGACTCTTTGTACCAAAGGCAAGCGTCCAGTCTGGTGGACCCCAGCCATAAACAAACTCTACAACAAAAGGAGGAAGCTGCTACAAGATAGAGCAAAATCCTTAAAAGGTAAGACACCCTTGATCACTATAAGTAAAAAACTAAGAGCTCTCATAAAATCATCCAAAGCAAATTTTGAGAGAAAAATAGCTAAAGACTCAAAAGACAATCATAAGGCCTTCTTTAGCTATGTTAGAAACCTGGGAGGAAACTCCCAGATATGCTCAGAACTAGTTCAAAATGATGTGAAGATTACTGATCCTACAGACATTGCCAACATACTGGCTGACAGGTTCAGTGCAAACTTCTCCCCCCCCAAAAGGAGAGATATCTATACCAAATGATTGCAGCCCCCCAAACATCTCCAACGCCCTAGTGAGAACTGCTCCCTCCAAAGCAAAAAGCACAGCATCCATGGGACCTGATGGTGTCCCCGGCTGTGTGCTCCACGAACTCAATGAGGAATTAAACCCACAGCTAGGACAGCTGTTTAATCAAAGTCTTACCTCTGGATACGTACCCAGGGAGTGGCGCACTGCAACTGTGGTCCCACTTCACAAAGGCGGTGCCTCCACCGACCCTGGAAATTACCAACCCATTAGCTTGACAAGCCTTATCTGCAAAGCCATGGAGAGGATCATAATGGACCTCATAAATAAAGACATAGGGAATTTGCAGACTTTGGATCCAACCCAGTTTGGCTTTGTCAAAGGCAGATCATGCCTTTTAAACTTGGTTGACTTTTTCGAAACAGTCACCGAAGCCATTGATGAGGGAAAGGCAGTCCATACAGCCTACCTCGATCTGGCGAAGGCCTTCGATACAATACCCCACGCAGGTATCATTGAAAAACTCATCAGCTTAAATGTTAACCCATACATCACAAGATGGGTTGCAAACTGGCTGAGTGATAGAACCCACAGGGTCAGAGTTGCTGGCGCCATGTCAGACTCAAAGCCTGTCACAAGTGGTGTCCCACAGGGCTCAGTCCTGGGCCCACTCTTGTTTGGCATCTACTTTTCCGAAATACAAGCAAACACAGGAGGGTTATGGCTGACAAAGTTTGCAGATGACTGCAAACTGGGCGCCATAGTAGAAAACACATCGGACACAGATATCCTTCAGAAGGGTCTCACAGAAATGGATAACTGGTGCCAGAGCCATGGCCTAAAGTTAAATGCCAAAAAATGCATAGTCATACCCTTCGGGAAAAACAAGGTTACCCTTAGCTACCAAATAGGTGGCAATCCACTGAGCACAGAAGAAGTTATCAGGGACCTGGGGACCCAGGTTGATAGTAGTCTGTCATTCGACACCCATGTAGCTAAAGTAGTTAGGAAGACCTTCTACATTGCCCACCTTATCATGAAGGGATTCTCATCTAGATCAAGTGAGGTCATAGTCTCCCTTTACTCATCACTCAGCAGACCAATGATTGAGTACAATGCCCCATTCGGAATGTATCTGACCCGACACTTGCAGCAGCTGGAGAGGCCACAAAAGTTCCTCACCAAAAGGATAAAGAGTCTCAAAAATCTGTCCTATGCTGCCCGACTGAAAGAACTCCAGCTCTATTCAGTCGCTTACCGCTTGCTCAGAGGTGACCTTTGCCTAATATACAAGGCCATGTCAAACCCAGATTTGATGAATATGCTTCACCTCAAAAAATCTAGATCCATCAGAGCCACAAGGGCGGGAGACTTAAACCTCGACACGGCTATTAATAGGACGTGCTGGAGGGATAGATTCATCACCCAAAGACTCCCTATGCTGTGGAACAAAATCCCGGTATATGTGAGGCAGAGCACCTCGCTGGCCTTGTTCAAGAGAAATCTTGACCAATGGATGGGAGATTGCAGATATACCCCAGGGATTACCTCAGTGTCACTGCTCGACAGAGGCACAGCAAAATAATGGGTATAGTTCCCCATACTAAAGGGGTGGCGTAAGCCACAAAACGATGGGCTAGGCTTGTAAATGCCCTCGGGCAGATAGCCTAGTATGAACCTATGAACCTATATCACTGTAGCTAATGTTGTGGCCATTTCTTTGTAATATTTTATGTCCACCTTACCAAAATGAATATTAGTTATGGGTGGATGTGTTTGTATGTTGTATAAAGGTGGCCACTATAGTGACTAGCCTGGGTGATTAGAAGAATCTGCAAGGGCTCTTGGACTCTATTTTTTTGGACATATGCTAATCAAATTTTCTAACAAGAAATGCAGTTTATTGCCTTCTAGGTTCAAAATAGTGAATATCTCTATCTAGCTAGCAAGCTATCTGTCTATCTACCTATCTGTCTAGTTACCTGTATACCTATTTGTCTATTTATTTATTTATCCATCCTTTGCAGACTGGGTTAGTCCTGCTAGGTAATTTGCCTCCTTTCAGGAGAAATCTGAGGGTGAATTTCTTCTGCTAGAGGAAATTTCACAAGGGCATGGGAAAAACACTCATATGCCTTTAGATAGGTGTTGTGGGATGTTTTATGCTTAGCAGAGATACCACCAACTCAAGCAGATGGGTCCTTGGCTTAACATCTGAAGCATAGCATAATCAGGAATTCAGCAACATCCTAATGCTGCACTGCCATCTTAGCAATCCAGTGAACAGGAGTTGGGATATTGTTTGTTATCAACTATAAATCACATGAGGTTATTTTAGTGTTACTTTAGAAAATCCTTGAGTTTTGAGGTTAATTCTAGGTGGATAGTGCATTGAATCCTTATTATTATGAGGGGTGTTTTGTGACCCTTCTCATCAAGACATCCAGATGTGATGCTGCTGTGTAAATCATTAATAATGTCACATTTAGAATACTGTTCAGCCATTCATGTCTATAACATTGTAACTATAAAAAAAATCTGGAAGTAGTACATATAGTGGGTTATGATCAGATCTCTGATCATAACCATGTTATTATGTATTCAAGACATGGATGTCAAGAAACCTGAGAGGTGATCTTGGCATACATGCTGAGAACCCATAATAAAGAGTTATAGTCAGTGAGGCACAATTATAACTCTGTGTAGTGCATGGTGCCATAACTACTGTATATACTATCAGTTACAAAAGACAAAAAGCACAATGTGTTTTATTGGATTTAAAAGGCAGTAAAGCAATTAGTGAGTGCTGTTGCATAAACAGCACGTATGGAAAAGGACAGAGACAGTTTTTAAATGCCACCTTAATTTAAATAGGTTGCTTACAGGCTAATGTCTGCAAACTTCAGTGGACATAGGAGGAAAGAAATTCAGAGACTGAAGGAACATCCCTTGCCTTATACCCAACCATCACAGCAGTTTGGGGGTGTGTAACATTTGTTATACACCTTTGAAAGTGCTGTTATGATCAGGTGTTGTGCTACAGTAGCAAGTAACAGGTTTATCTTTTATTTGATTCTGGAGCGTAATGCACTACA
>NC_056729.1:138786852-138846852 GCF_019279795.1 Protopterus annectens
CCAAGTCAGTGTTATATCATTGTGTAACAAACAAGTTTGTGAAATTTGCCACATTTTTTGGAGGGTAAAGAAGCTCAAGCTCTGCTAGACCCTGTCAGCATGATTATCTTTGTCAGGGATTTATAGATTCATAAATTGTCACTTAGTTAATGACCCGTGGACCTTTCTAACCCTAGTCAAGTTTCCCATAAGAGTAAGGATGTTCTGTATCCAAATAGGACATTGAGGACTACCTCTGTTCTTAAGGAACAAGGGTGCCAGGAATGGTGTAAATTTCCTAGTCCCCATTCACTGGACTAGGTTGCACTTAAACTGGGTAATATATGAACTCAGCTTCATGACAAGCAAAAAGGGAAGGTATTATATATTCATGGGGATAGAATGGAATTTCCCTTCCGAAATGTAAAAATTCAAACAGTTCTAGGAAAGCTCTTGTCTCCTGTAGTTGTATCCCTTGACTAATTGTGATTGACAAATTTGATGTTGGCATTATTCTAGTCTATTTTTGTATCCATGGAATTGATTTGTATTGATGTGAAAGAACTAGCTTAAATATTAAAAAAAAGATGAGGAAACAAAAATTCCTCACATATGATAATTTGCATCTTGAAAACATTGCATTGCACTACATTTCTGTAAGTTCTCTAATAGTCTGCCCATCGAGGATCTGTTCTATATGGAACTAAAAGAAATTTTTAATGACTCTGAGCTTAGGTCATTAGGACAAAATTACAGATTTAAGTGAGCATATGGCTGGGATATTGATGTCTCCATCTCTACAAGCACACTGTCAAAATATTTTAATCTCACTAGAAAGGATGGCTAAAACAATCACTTTTAGAAAGCAAAAAAAAGATTGTTAAAGACTGAGAAGTACACAGGAAAGAGTTTGTCTTCCCTCTTCCCAAATACAACTCTTGTACTAACTCTAATGCTAACAGTAATACTAATTTTGGTAATGCAGTTTTACATGCTGCTAACTCCAGTGGTGTACCAAGTGGAAGTGATTTTAGAGGAACATTCCAGCCCCTCAAGGCTTGATAAACCCTCCAAGATTAGCACAAATGGGACAGGGAACAGCCTACAAATCAAAATCCATGAATCAAGTCTATGGGTTCAACACCAAACTGAAACCAAGCCCCCATCAAATTTGACAATCAAAAATTTCAGGAGGGAGAGAGAGGAAGAGGGAGAATGAGAGGCTGTGGATGAGGTTATTGACCTAGGTGAGTCATCTTCTAGATCAAGTGAGTCATCAAGTTTTAATCTCACTGAAGAAATATTTACTAATGAGCAAGGTAAACTTTTGTCTTATCATCTTACTTATATTCCTAGCACAAGAACTGATGTCGCAAAAATACTTTTAAATCAGAGACTTTTTGCTAGGAAACTGAACTTGAGTTTCTGGTTTCATGGTATGCAAATCAGCAGTGACAGTTTAAGGATATTGTCCGTTTTTAATCCCCCCCCCCTTTGAACCCTATTATACAGACTTAATTTATGTGAAATAGACATATTTCAGTTCTAAATCACCAACCTGGTCAAAAGTAGTTTATTTTATCAAAATAAGAAATAGCAGCATTGGAATTTTTAAGAAGTAAGCAAATAATCCAAAACAGGAATCCAGGTACCTCAAAGCTGGAAGTAATCCAATAATCAAAGTTATAGTTTAAAAACCTTTTAATGTGAGCGCTTTCGTTCACATAAATAAAATGAACTTCTTCAGACAAATAAAAGGTATTCAAAAGAACATTTAAATACATTTCCTGATTCGACATCACAAACCCACCTTAAGAGGTCATGTGATTGTCAAGTCATATGATCAAAAAATTCACGATTCATTCACAAACATATTATTATTCTTGTTTGATGTAAAAAAAATATATATATATATATATATATATATATATATATATATATATATATATATATGTAAATATGTTAATATGTTAACATATAAACGAGATTACACACCATAAACTTTGGTGTTTTTATTCCTTATTTATCTTAAAAGTGACTTTAATTTTAAGATACATTTCAAAGAGCAATAGTCATTTAGTCCAGGATATGAGTGTGCATTTAGCCTTAATTGCCACAAAAGCTCATGATCCTCTAACCTCAGAGTCCATGACCCCCCTATAATTGGGTGCTACTTGCTCAATTACTAAGTATTTAAACTGGTGACTTGGTTCATTCATTATGTGTCTAGCCAAAGCATTCATAGTATTCTGTTTATTTATACTATATTGATGTTCGTAAATTCTTTGTTTAAAGTGCCTCTCTGTTTTCCCCACATAGAAGCAGACACATGCCTGGCACTGTGCAAGGTAGACTACCCCTTTTGTGTTGCAGACAAATTTCCCCTGCACCTCATATTGTTAACCCAGGAAAGTAAATGTTGATGTTAACTGTATAAATTTACAATAGGGACATCTACCACATTTCTTCATACCTTTGTTGGGTATATAAGGTTTTACATTCCTTTCCAGGAGAGATTTGATGTTGGGCCCCCTTCTATATGTAACTTTAGGTTTATCCATTAATTTGGTCCTGAGGGTAGCATCTTCATTTATAAGGGCCCAGTTTTTAATCAAGATGTTCTTGAGGGCACCTGCATCCTTAGAAAAAGTTGTTATAAAACTAACATTAAATTCATTTTCTATCCTGGGATTCATGTCTATTGTGGCATTAACCGTCTCCCCATTCCATTCCATTATGTTCCTATTCAAAATGGGTTTAAATTGGCCCATCATTTTCTTTCTTTCCACTTCAACCATGATGTCATCCCAAAAACTAGATGGATAACCCCGCTTAAGGAACATGTTTCTCAAGTTTTGACATTCATTGTCAAAATCCTGGTTAAGGGAATTCATCCTGGCAGCTCTCACGAGCTGCCCTTTCACCACTGCCCACTTTTGATGTACAGGATGGTTACTTGTTAAGTGAAGGAAATCATTAGAATATGCGGATTTTCTGTATATGTGGGCTACATATCTATTATTTACATTATCCTTGTTCAATTTCACATCTAGATATGCCATTTCATGTTTACCGCAATTAAATGTAAATTGTAGAAAGGATGTCATGTGTGACATCTCATCTAACAATTGGTTAACTGTTTCTAAATTACCTTTTATTACTAGAAACATGTCATCCAAAAGCCGTGTATACCATCTCACATTGTTCCTGAATTTGTCATTGGGAAACAAACATTTCTTTTCCCAGAAGACCATGACGGTATTTTCAAAGCTACCCCCACAGGGGGGCTATGGAGCAACCCTGCTTTTCTGCAAATAATATTTCTTATTAAATAGAAAAAACTTATTTTCCAAAATTAGTTCTAATAGGTCCTCTATTAGGTTCATTTTGTCCCCATCTATACCTTTTTCCATCAAGAATTCTCTCACCCCACTAATACCCAGAGCTTTGTGGTATTACAGTATATAGGTCCTTGACATCTATCGTCAGGAAACCAAATTCTGAATTATACTCAACTTCATTCAATGCCTGTAAAAAACCCCAAGAATTCTTACAAATTTGAGATTCAGTGGCATGATATTTTTTTAGCATTCCGTCCACCAGTTTAGCACATGCATAAGTGATGCTTTTTCTACCATCCACTATGGGTCTCAGTGGGGGGGGGGTCTTCTAAATTTTTATGGATTTTCGGGATTCCGAATATTATAGGTGTCAAAGGGGCAGCCATTGTCAAATAGTTACTAATGTCAAGACTAATATTGCCTTCCAGAAACGTCATTAATGGTGTTCCTAATTTTCGAGAAGGCCCTATTTACTTCATTTACAGAAACTTTTTCATATGCTTCGCTGTCTAACATAGTTAGCATCCTCAAGATGTAATCACTTTCCTCCATGAAAAATTAGGTCCCCACCCTTATCGGGTCGCATCACACGTATATTAGACAGTTTCAATTTGGCAAGATCTTGTATTTGAGAGGGATGTAGGTTAAATTCATGTTTTTTATAACTTGTCCTAACCAAAACATCCCTGAAGTCCATTTCACATAGTTTCTCAAAGATTCCTAAAGTAGCATGCAATGGGGGGTTAAACAAGCTAGAAATTCTGTGTTCACTTCTAGTCAAAGAATTATTACCCAACAGTAGGTGCAAATTTAATTTACGTAAATATACTTTCAAGTCTATAAGAGTCCTGGAAATGTCCGCTCTATTTGTGGGTACAAAGGAAAGCCCATGGGCTAACACCTCTATTAATTCTGGTTTCACATGTTTTGTGGTAAAGTTATACATTTTAAAGTCACCTTCTTTGTTGGTATAAATGGTGACCCCTCCACTACCATCTGTACTATTGGTCATATCTACTGGAAAAATTATTATCTCCTCCTCCGAGTTTGTTTCCTCATTCGTTGATTCTTCCTCGATGGTTGTCAGGTTTGTTGCCGACCTTGGCCATTGGGAAAACCCTGACTCTGAGATGGTTGATTTGAGTTAGATTGTACTTATTGACCCCTCAATCTGCCATTCCAATTACCCGACCCTTAATCCCCCACTTCAGTTGTATTACCCTGTTCTCGTATATTTTCATGATTCTCATCCATAGGGCTGTTGTCCCCAGTAGCCCCTGTAGGCTCGTTGTTACGCCAAGTTTGTGGGGGGGGGAGGGGTGGATAAGCTGTTCCATTAGACTATTCTTTTCGATCCCTTTCAAACATTTTTAACTTAGATTCCCTCATTTTCTGAATAACAGTGTCTATACTGCAAAATATGTGACTAAACTCGTATTTGTAGCTGCCAAATTGAATATCTGACTTAATGTTCGTCTCAATTATATTAAGTTCATTTTTCAATTGTTCCATTTGTAAACAATAATGCTTTATAAGAATCTCCAAGAACTCTAAGCCCTGCTTATCAAACAGATCCAATAATTCACGATGAAAGACACAATCTTTCAACAGTCCAGTAGGGTTCGCCACTGTCTTGAGCCTTGGGGATGTGCCGCCTTTGCAAGCATTCCTGAAAGTAAGCAACTTCCAACTGACGTTTCCTATATTTCATATATATTTGTTTTATACCAACAAAGAAGGTGACTTTAAAATGTATAACTTTACCACAAAACATGTGAAACCAGAATTAATAGAGGTGTTAGTCCATGGGCTTTCCTTTGTACCGATGAAAAGAGCAGACATTTCCAGGACTCTTACAGACTTGAAAGTATATTTACATAAATTAAATTTGCACCTACTGTTGGCTAATAATTCTTTGACTAGAAGTGAACACAAAATTTCTAGCTTGTTTAACCCCCACCCCCACCCCATTGCATGCCACCTTAGGAATCTTTGAGAAACTATGTGAAATGGACTTCAGGGATGTTTTGGTTAGGACAAGTTATAAACAACATGAATTTAACCTACATCCCTCTCAAATACAAGATCTTGCCAAATTGAAACTGTCTAATATACGTGTGATGCGACCCGATAAGGGTGGGGGCCTAATTTTCATGGAGGAAAGTGATTACATCTTGAGGATGCTAACTATGTTAGACAGCGAAGCATATGAAAAAGTTTCTGTAAATGACGTAAATAGGGCCTTCTCAAAAATTAGGAACACCATTAATGACATGTTTCTGGAAGCCAAAATTAGTCTTGACATTAGTAACTATTTGACAATGGCTGCCCTTTTGACACCTGTAATATTCAGAATCGCAAAAATCCATAAAAATTTAGAAGACCCCCCCCCCCACCTCCACTGAGAACCGTAGTGGATGGTAGAAACAGCATCACATATGCCTGTGCTAAACTGCTGGATGGAATGCTAAAGAAACATCTTGCCACTGAATCTCAAATTCGTAAGGATTCTTGGGGTTTTTTACAAGCATTGAATGAAGTTGAGTATAATTCAGAATTTGGTTTCCTGACGATAGATGTCAAGGACCTATATACTGTAATACCACAAGCTTTTTGTATTAGTTGGATGAGAAAATTCTTGATGGAGAAAGGTGTAGATGGGGACGAAATGAACCTAATAGAGGACCTATTAGAACTAATTTTGGAAAATATTTTTTTTTCTATTTAATAAGAATTATTATTTGCAGAAACGTGGGGTTGCTATGGGTTCACCCTGTGGGGGCAGCTTTGCAAATACTGTCATGGCCTTATGGGAGAAGAAATTTTTGTTTCCCAATGACACATTCAGGAACAATGTGAGATGGTATACACGGTTTTTGGATGACATGTTTCTATTAATAAAAGGTAATTTAGAAACAGTTAGCCAATTGTTAGATGAGATGTCACACATGACATCCTTTCTACAATTTACATTTAATTGCGGTAAACATGAAATGGCATATCTAGATGTGAAATTGAACAAGGATAATGTAAATAATAGATATGTAGCCCACATATACAGAAAATCCACATATTCTAATGATTTTCTTCACTTAACAAGTAACCATCCTGTACATCAAAAGTGGGCAGTGGTGAAAGGGCAGCTCGTGAGAGCTGCCAGAATGAATTCCCTTAACCAGGATTTTGACAATGAATGTCAAAACTTGAGAAACATGTTCCTTAAGCGGGGTTATCCATCTAGTTTTTGGGATGACATCATGGTTGAAGTGGAAAGAAAGAAAGAGAATGATGGGCCAATTTAAACCCATTTTGAATAGGAACATAATGGAATGGAATGGGGAGACGGTTAAAGCCATAATAGACATGAATCCCAGGATAGAAAATGAATTTAATGTTAGTTTTATAACAACTTTTTCTAAGGATGCAGGTGCCCTCAGGAACATCTTGATTAAAAACTGTGCCCTTATAAATGAAGATGCTACCCTCAGGACCAAATTAATGGATAAACCTAAAGTTACATGTAGAAGGGGGCCCAACATCAAATCTATCCTGGAAAGGAATGTAAAACCTTATATACCCAACAAAGGTATGAAGAAATGTGGTGGATGCCCCTATTATAAATTTATAAAGTTAACATCAGCATTTACTGTCCTGGGTGAACAATATGAGGTGCAGGGGAGATTTGACTGCAACACAAAAAGGGTGGTCTACCTTGCACAGTGCCAGGCATGTGTCTGATTCTATGTGGGAAAAACAGAGAGACACTTTAAACAAAGAATTTATGAACATCAATATAGTATAAATAAACAGAATACTATGAACGCTTTGGCCAGACACATAATGAATGAACCAAGTCACCAGTTTAAATATTTAGTAATTGAGCAAGTAGTACCCAATTATAGGGGGAGGGGGTCCATGGACTTTGAGGATAGAAGAGCATGAGCTTTTGTGGCAACTAAGGCTAAATGCACACTCATATCCTGGAATAAATGACTATTGCTCTTTGAAATGTATCTTAAAATTAAAGTCACTTTTAAGATAAATAAGGAATAAGAACACCAAAATTTATGGTGTTTAATCCTGTTTATATGTTAACATATTAACATATTTACATACGTATATATATATATATATATATATATATATATATATATATATATATATATATACACACACACACACATATACATATATTTTTTACATCAAACAAGAATAATATGTGAATGAATCATGTGAATGTTTTGATCATATGACGATAATCACATGACTTCTTAGGGTGGGTTTGTGAAGTCATGAATCAGGAAATGTATTTAAATGTTCTTTTGAATGCCTTTTATTTATCTGAAGAAGTTCATTTTATTTATTTGAATGAAAGCACTCACATTAAAAGGTTTTTAAGCTATAACTTGGATTATTGGATTACTTCCAGCTTTGAGGTGCCTGGATCCCTGTTTAGCATTAGTTGCTTGTATTTTTCTTTCTAAGAAGTAAATCAACGGTTAAGATGTTTGAAAGCTGATAAGGGTGTGAGGTTAATTATTATATCCACAGAAAAGTTTGTACAACATATTGAAAATAGGATTAGCAGTTAACAGGAATATAAGGTTTTATCATATGACATTAATCTTAAATACTGTATTATTCATTATGTGTTTGAAGACCAACTTTTGGACAATTGTTTGGATAAAAGGTTGTTTGATGTTCTGTATTTCCAGCAAACTAAGACTGGGTGCTATTTGGCAGTCCCAGGATCCACAAGAATAAGCCTTATCCACCCTTCAGACCTACTTTGTCAGCTGCTGGGAGTGCCACTGACGGTATTTCTTTCTATCTAGACTATGATTCTAACCCTTTGGTCCAAGGTCTACCTTCCCACCTGGAAGACTCCTGGGATTTTCTTAACAGGTTAAAGGAATTTACAGTCCTTGAAGAAAACAATGCTATGTTCACTTTTGATGTTAACTCTTTATTTACATGTTTTCCACAAGAACATGGTGTAGAGTATCTCATTGAAGTTTTGCTTAAATACACTAGTAAGGCAACTCCAGATCCATCCATAGGATCATTGGATCATAGGAGGTTACCACGCTAATGCCACTAGGGGCCCTTACAAGCCTAGCCAAGAGTTTACCCCCCAAAACAAACCTCAGTTTGCACCTGTAATCCCTGTGAATGAGGGACACAGGTGGATCCCCAGGGGACAAATTTGTGGTTTCCCATTCATTCATCAAGGTTGCACTTGAAGACGGTCAGTGAGGTACTCTATTTGACGTGTATGGGAAGTCTATTCCAGAGACGATCGATCCATCGGGCCGATCAACTCCCACTGCTGGAGGGCCCCCATGGCATGGCCATTTATGTCATGGAGTGCAGGTTGAGCTTCTCCACCCAGGGTGTGAGGTGCAGGTTGAGGTGCTGAGCATTCTGTACCCCTCTGGTTCAAAGTCAAGATGAGACCGATAACCCAGGCTGAGGTGAAGGGGTGCTTTCACGTACAGGAATGAGGGTGGGAGGTCCACCCTGTCTCTCTCTCTCTCTCTCTCTGACTCTGATTCATCCATCTACAACCCCTTTTTCCCATTTTTGCACAGGGGGTCAGGGGGTCACTTCAGCAGTGATGATCATCTAGAGCCAAGGTTTATACCACTGGATAATAATTTCTTCTCATTTGCCAAGTATTGCCAAATGGGGACATGGGTATCCCTAGGGGGAGCAGTGGCACCTGCCTTTGCAAATTTAGTCCTTGGATGGTGAAAGTGCACTATACTGAACACAATTTCATTGTATGACCATATTATTTTTATAACAGCTTTGTTGATGAAGTTTTTTGTTTTGTTTTTTTTTTTTTTTTTTTTAATGTCTTGTGTGATAACCACAGAATTTCTCAAATTTATCCTTGGAGACATTGGGCAAACAGTGAATTTTTTTAGATGTTACAATTTCTTTAAATGTTAATGAGAAAAGTTTTGAATATACTGTTTATTGAAAAATCGATTTGTTATTAGTTACTTACATTATAATTGTAACCACCCCCATATGTATGAAAAATAATAATTCCTGGGAACAAATGATTTGGCTGTCCAGTCTAATTTCCCAAAATGAGGTGTTCAACCAAGAAATTCAACATTTCATTAACATATGCTTGACAGGAAATATAAAAGAGAATTTCTCAAGGACACAATAATGGAAGTTACATGTCAATGTAACTAGAGTCTCACCTATTTTAAAATAAGGGTTTGGAGAGGGTCTGTGTCAGGCGGAAAATAATAGCATATCAAATGTGTTTTGCTTACCTATGACAAATGATTCTAGTGCCATATAAGAGATAAATGTGGACATCTGGAAAGTCCTGTTAGGAAACAATGAAATTGTCAGCATTGTAGGTCATAAACCCAGGTTTGTTTATGAAAATTCTGCTAGCTTGCATTATATTTTGCAGAATGATAGCATTTTAGTTAGAGTACCTTATACTGCAAAAACATTGACATATACATTTGGCAATTGTAATGTTTGCAAAAGGGCGACATATTGAAACACATTGATAAAACAATTGTAGCTAAGTACTATTTTTTAACTAAGTCTCAAGACGTTGTTTATGTTGCTATTTGTTCATCATGCCCTGTTTTTTATGTGGAAATGGAAACTTGAACTCTATGTGAGTGGATAAAATAACATGTAGGAACTAAAACAGAAAAGATATGAACAACATATTATTCATGCATGCTATTAATTGTACAGATTGTAAAAAGTTGTATGTATTGTCCTTCACTGACAATTTCTGAATATGAGGAGAGGTGACTTCAAGAGTAAGCTGGAGATGAAAGAAACCAACTGACAATTACACCTTCAGGCAGACAAATTTCCTGGCTAAATGAATCCATAAATATTAGATGTTTCTTAAAAAAGTAGGAGGGTTGATCAAATTCAAGTTTTAACTCAACTTATCTGTTTATTCATTTACTTAAGTCTTACAACATTGTCGGATGAATTTTCACATGCATGTTATTAACATTTTAAACATTGTCTCTTTAAGCATGCAAGCTATGGCCATGTGATCTTACTAGTCATCAGATTTTACTGGGCATATGATATTACTAGGTTAAATAATGTATGTGGTATATGTGTATTATGCATTCTGATGAAGTCCTTATTTATCCTCTGGACGAAAGAACTAAAGTAAAGTTTGGATTATGTCACTATAGTCCATTAGTGGTGTTTTTTGCTTTTTTAAATTATAGATTTATTTATTCATACAAGACTGCTGATCAGGTAGATCATTTGTAGCCTAGCCTCAAGACTCCAATATGTCTGTACCCTATGACATAAATAACTACCACCTAATTTCATCCTTTTTCAGTGAGAATTTGAGGAGACAAACCACAAATGAATTTACAGTTTCTCTTCTTTTCAGCTAGATTGTGCTTAAAGATGGTCAGGGAGCTACTTTGATTTATACCTAAGAGAGGTCTATTCAAAAAAAAGGAATTATTTGAGATATCTATCTATCTATCTATCTATCTATCTATCTATCTATCTATCTATCTATATCTATCTATCTATCTAGCTATTTATCTATTTATCCATCTGTCTATCGATCTCATGAACAGGTGATATATATATATATATATATATATATATATATCTATATATATATATATATATATATATATATATGTACGTATACACATATATACATTTTTTATGCAGATGTGTAGGAGGTCATACAAGACTGCATCCCTTGAGGTACTTTCTAGGCAAAGTAGAAGACCCCCAAAGAGTCTGTAGGAAAAAGGCAAGAGAGAGAGAAAGTGCTTTAAGGTAGCCCTTTACAGCTCAGTTGATTTTCTTACTGAGGAAATGCTTCAGTCTTTCGAAGTGAGTCATATGTTTAGACGGGTCTATGTCAGATGACTGAGTTTTCAGAAACTTGAAAATAATATTGTTGAGACCATATGATCAAGTTCCCGAAAACTTGAACATCAAAAAAAAAAAACTCAAACAAATCTACCATTTTATGTATATATACGGGTCTATGTCAGGAGACTGACTTTTCAGAAACTTGAAAAAATATCGAAGAGACCATAGCGAGTTTCCAAAAACTTGAACATAAAAAAAAAAAAAAAAAAAAAAAAAAAAAAAAGCACAAAAATCTACCTTTTTTACATTTTTGCAAGGGGGGCAAGCCTCCCTCTACTCCCCATGTTGGGGGCTGTGCCCCCCACATCTACTGCAAATTATATATACCAACACCAAGATTGCACTACAGGAAGAAAAGGTTAAATTTCCTGATCTGCACTGTACCACAGTTTCATTCAAAAGCTTTGCGTTTTCAAAAACTCAGTGATATGGTCTCGACCATAAAAATTTTGAGTTTCTGAAAACTCGATCAGCTGATAGGGACCCATTTAGACGAGTAGATAGTGAAAGAGGCAACATATTTTATTTTGGGTCTGATGAAAGAGAAGTGGAGAGTAATGAAAATTTCCCTTTTCCTAGAAGATATGCTTTTGGTAATCAGTCTGGTTTAATAAAAGGATTTTCTAATGCCAGTGGATAAGTGCTAATCAAAGTATAGTTTATTGTCAGTTTAAGGTCATGGGTCCCTAATAATTATGTCAATATTCAAAGGGATATCATAGATGTGGTAGATGCACAATACTACATTTCTTGACATTTAGCTTAAGTCCATGCTCCAGGAACCTCTTATTTGTACATGTTGGACCTTCCTAAAGAATCTGAAAGTCAACTGGTAAATTTATGACATCTCTGAGTTTGAAGTTACTGCAACGATGTGAGCTATTGCCATCTGTGCCAAGGAGAACAGGCAGTGCATGTGTAACAAATGCCAGCATAGTTAGCTGGAGTTTTGTAACTAATTTTGTGTCATTTGACTATCACACTGACTTGCACAGATGCTTGTGTTAAAATGTATCAACAGTGTTATTATAAGTGATTAAATGTTTATGTTTAAAATAATTCAGAAAGGGAAGAGTAGAAGTTTATGAAATTGTTCTATAACTTTCAGATAATGCAATAGATCTTAGCAAAGTTCTGAGTGTGTATTGTACCAGAGTCAGATGATCAAAAGGGATGCCATTCCATAACCAGCACTGAGAGGATGGAACTCACACAGCAGCTTGTTTTGTTTTGTTTTTTTGGAACCTGATATAAAAATCTATGATGGTTATCATAGTCTGTTAGTTGAGTTCAGTTCACTTAGTTAGAAGCTCATCACCTTGCCTTGTGGAAGTAAGCATCTCAGCATCTAATCTTGGCTTGCTGTGTTAATTAAGTTAGCTGGGGAACAGTTATTCTTTAGACAGTCAGGAAATACAGTGAGATTAGTTAAGTAGTGTTTTTCTGCATCTTTTTGAATCAGTCCAACTGTGTTATTTTTATTTCTCCTGTGACTAAAACTCTGATGTTTATTGTACTTAGATATTTAGTATTCTCATATTTTCTATTGTATTATTTATTATTAAATATTTTTATACCTTTATTTGTGGATGGTCTTTTAGAGAATACTTTTTAACATCTTGAGAGTACTTGCACTTATTTTAGTGATGCCTTGGCCACTCCAAAAAGCCTGGCTGCTTTGGTTGCACTCTACTATTTATATTAGTATTGATTTTACTCAGTATAATTGGACACCCTTGTAAGAGCTTGAGAGTAGTTGACTGGTAGCAACATAGTTACTTTATTGTCTGTGCAGAAGGAGGCACAACTAGTAGATCTGTGCCAGCCTTTCCCAGGAGTATATGTGTGAAAATCAAATACACAGGTGTGGGTATGTCAGCTACTTGGAACTGGGACACAGTGTTCCAAAGTGAGTCTTCTTTGGGATTTGGAGAGACAAAGAGTCCAGTTCCAGGTCTGGAGCATGTTCCTTGTGTGTTCCTGGGGGAAACTGTGCTTGATGCAGAGAGCTGCATTTGAAAATACTATGTAAATCCATTCCTATTTTTAGTGATCAACTCTCACCAGTGTCAGTGATGCAGATTGAGGCTCCTTGATTACTGACTCAGGGTAAAGAGAGGCCATCACATATTGGTGGCAGAGTGGTGGGATATTAATTGAACTTCTGTAGCCTGTGGACTGTTGTCACTGAAGATGTGTGTACTCTCAACTGCCACAAGGTAAACATTCAAAGTTTTATTTTCACAACAGTTTAATTTATTTTTTGTTAGTCTAGTTTAGTCAGGGAAAGCAGACAAAGAGTGTGTGAAGCCAAAGGAATGGTGCATGGTAACTGGAATAAAGAGGAAATTATTTCAGCCTTAATCACAGCTGCAGATCAGACCAGTAGTCAGGAGGACAACCAGTCTGGTTTTGGGGTTGTGCAGTCTTCAGGAAACATGACAGCTCACGTTTTCCTCAGAGGACTTACAAATTCATCTGGAGTTAAAGAGACTTGAACCAGAGGCCAAACATTTGGACATTTAGAGACTGAAGAAAATGAGAAGGAAGAACAGCATGCAATGGAGGTCAAATGTTTGGAGACCGAAGAGAGACTGCAGCATTTGGAGACCAAAGACAGACTGCAGTATTTGGAAACTGAAGAAAAGGAAAAGCAGAGTCAACATGACAGACAAATGCTGACCCTTTGTCAGAGTCATGGAGAAGGGAATAAATGGACCCCAGAAGCAATAAAGGTCAGTAAATTTCTTCCAAACTTAGCAGAGGGAGATGACTTTGATAGTTTTATTCATATATTTGAAAGAGTATGTAAGCAATATAATGTTGACCAAGAGCTCTGGCTATGGTTCCTACCTCCCTTACTCCATGGGAAAGCTGTAACTGCTGTTTCTAAACTGTCTGATACTGATTGTTTACATTATGATAGAGCAAAACAATGTTTATTGAGCTGTTATAAGTTAAGACCTGAAGCTTACAGAAGAAAGTTCTGTGACCATGGACGCAAGGCAGATGAAAGTGTATGTGATTATATTGTTGAGATAAATCCTTATTTTCATAGGTGGGTGGGTGGGTTTTAGGTTAGCACTTTTGAAAGACTGACAAACCTTTTGATGAGGGAACAAGCCCTTAATACTTTGCCTGAGGACATGAGAATTGGTTGGCAGACTGGTAGTGTAATTCTGCAGATGAGCTGGGAGGAGAAAAGGGGATCTCTACTTATGAAGCAGGGCATCACTGCACAAGAAGATGATACCCAGTGTTGCACACGAATATAAGTGAACTCATGGTGGGCAGCCTAAACCACCCCAACAGAATCCACCAGTAACAGCAGAAGCCACTAGTTCAGGTACATGGCCAGGATCAGGGGTTAGACATTTTAAATGTAACCAGAGAGGCCATGTAGCATACAAATGTACACTGAAGAAAGGTGGGGAACAAAAGGTAAGGGAGCCAGCAAGTGGGGATAACAGTGTGACAGTGGTAAATTGTCTGGAGACAACAGGGGTACCAAACTATCACCTGAGTTTGTATTCTATCTTAGTGGAGGGAAGACAGGCCACTGCTAAGAGAGACACAGCCTCTGACATAACTGTTGTGAAGCCTGCAGTGGTTAAAGGAGAGCAGAACTTGCTTGGGCAGTCCATTCCAATCAGAACTTTAGGAGGGATCCCATTCCAAATACCTTTGGCCAGGGTTCACCTTGGCTGGGAGAGTGGAAAAGGAAAAGTAGGTAGCTCTGTTTAAGAATATTCCTGCAGATGTTTTGATAGGGAATGATTTTGATAATGCAGTGCCTTGTGTGCATGCAGTTACATACAGTCAGGCTTGGAGATAGGTGTGCAGGTCTGGTAGCATGTGGAGACCCATACATATCCCACATGTGAAGCTTGGGCTAGTTATGTGGCTATTTAAGGGAGGGAGCTACCTTGTAGGAGTGAGCCTGAAAGTGAGCCACAACTGCTGGCAGGCACTGATGCTCCCATGGACAGGGTGACTGCAAGGACAGAGGTGAGTGGTTGCACCCAGGCTGACAGTGAGGCACAGCTCTCAGAAGATACTAGCCTACCTATGGAAGGGAAGCTTGGTATGGTTACAAAGATAGAGTTGATACAGGCTCAACTTTTGGATCCTACCTTATAAAGTTTGAGGGAGGTAACTAAAGAGACACCTGATGCTCAAAGAAAAGGGCAGTCTGTGTTCTGGAACAAATAGTTAATGTATAGAGAGTGGACCCCTAAGGGAGGGCTACAGGGTGAGGTAATACAGCAGTTGGTAGTGCCTAGAGCCTACTGTCTGGCACTTCTAGCCGTAGTCTATGACATTCTTTTTGCAGGTCATATGGGCATAAATCATACCAAGAGATGTATTATACAGAACTTTTATTGTCCTAGGATTGCAACGGATGTAGCAGGGTATTGCAGCACCTGTGAGCACTGCCAAAAGGTAAGCAAGGCAGGGGATAAGGTCAAAGCTCCACTGATACCATTGCTTGTGATTGAGAAACCATTTCAGAGGGTAGCTGTGGATACTGTGGAGCATCTGAGTACCCCAAGTTCCTCAGGAATAAGTTTATACTGGTGGTAGTAAATTATGCTACTAGATACCCTGAGGACATGGTTCTGTCCTCCATTGAAGCAGAGAAGCTGGCAAATGCTTTGTTAGAGATTTTCAGCAGAGTAGGTTTCCCAAAAAAAATACTGACTGACAGAAGTGCCAATTTCATGTCAGACCTGCTGGCTTATCTGTGGAAGTGTTGTGGGTTGAAGTACCTAACGAACACCCCTACCACCCCCAGACAAATGGTCTTGTGGAGAGGTTAAACTCTACACTAAAGAGCATTCTAAGGGCATTTGCAGACTGGTTTAATAGAGAGAGACAAATATTTGCTTCATCTACTGTTTACATACAGAGAGGTACCACAGGAATCCACATGTTTATCACCCTTTGAGTTACTGTATGGGCATAGGGTTAGGGGGTCTTTAGATGTGATTCATGATGAGTGGTGGGGTGAGTGTGATTCCCACAAGGAGTCTGTTGTGGCATATGTTCTAAATCTCAGGACAAGGCTTAGGGAGCTCATGGGCTTGGCCAAGAAGAACCTAGCAGGAGACCAGCAGCAGAAAAAGGTCTGGTATGACAGGAATGCTCAAGCCCGAGAGTATGCTGTGGGACAGCAGGTTATGGTGTTTATTCCTGTCAGACACAATTAGCTTCAGGCAGCTTGGAGGGACCCTTTGAAGTGGTAAGGAAGATCAATAATGTCAGTTACATGGTAAACCTGCTAGGCAGGAGGCAGAGGCACAAATTGTACTATGTTAACACAATGAAGCTTCAGCATGTCAAGGAGGTCCTGGGTAGACTGCAAAGGGCAAGGTTGGCCATTAAGCCCAGTAAGTGCCAGGTGGGTATGGCAGAGGTCTCCTACATGGGACAGAGAGTGGGGAGTAATAAGATTAGGCCAGAACCTGCCAAAGTGGAAGCTATTCGGGCATGGCTTGCTCTTCCTACCAAAAAGCAGGTGAGGGCATTCTTAGGGACAATGGGATATTGTAGAAAGTTAATTTCCAATTATCGTACAATAGCTGCTTTCCTCATAGACCTGACAAGGAAAAACAGGACAGATAAGGTAGTGTGGATCCCAACCTGTGAGAAGGCATTCCAAAAGCTTTAAAGTGCTTTGGGAGGACTCCCCTATGTTAGCCAGTCCAGATTACAGCAAAGAATTTGTTGTGCAGGTGGATGCTTCAAACCATGGGGTGGGGGCTGTACTCAACCAAATTTTCTCAGATGGAGAAGAGCCCCCAGTTGCATGTCTCAGCTGTAGACTCCATCCCAGGGAAGAATGTTATGCAGCTGAAGTAAACAAATTTCTAGGCATAGTAAGGGCACTACAGAAACTTCACCCTTATCTGTATGGAAGGAAATTCACTGCAGTTACAGAACACAATCCCTTAACATGACTACATAGAGTCAGACAACAAAATGCCAAGTTATTAAGGTGGAGCCTACAGTTGCAGGCATATGACATGACAGTGCAGCACCGTAGTGAGGTCAGCAATGCCAATGAAGATGAACTCTCAAGACAGAGTATAGATTAATGTGTTCCCAGACAGGCCCATTTCTCTCAAGCAATGTTTTTCCAGGGTCACTTGAAAAACTAGCTTGAGTCTTCAAAGGGGGAGAGATATGTGACAATGTGAGGTATTGCCACCTATGCCAGGGAAAATAGGGAAGTGCATGTGCTACATATGCCAGCACAGTTATCTGGAGTTTTGTAAATAATTTAGTGCCATTTGACTATCACACTGACTTGTACAAATGCTTGTGTTAAAAATGTATCGACAGTGTTATTATAACTGATTAAATGTTTTATGTTTAAACAAGGAACTGTGGAAGGGAAGAGTAGAAGTTTTTGAAATTGTCCTATAACCTTCAGATACTGCAACAGATCTTAGCATAGTCCTGGGTGTGTATTGTACCTTTTTTCCTTTGGAACCTAATATAAAAATCTATGACAGTTATCACAGTCAGTTAGCTGAATTCGGTTGACTTAGTTGGAAGCTCATCACCCTGCGTTGTGGAAGTAAGCATCTCAGCATCTAATCTTGCCTTCCTGTATTAATTAAGTTAGCTATGGAACAGTTATTCTTTAGTCAGTCAGTAAATACAGTGAGATTAATTAACTAGTGTTTTTCTGCATTTGTTTCTGTCCAACTATTTTATTTTATTTCTCTTGTGACTGAAACTCTGATATTTATTGTACTTAGATATTTAGTATTCTCATGTTTTCTATGTTCGTAGTTATTATTAAATATTTGTATGTCTTTTATTGTGGCTGGTCCTTTGAGAATTTTAATGTCATGAGACTACTTATTTTAGTGATGCCTTGGCCACTCTGAAAAGCCTGGCTGGTTTGATTGCACTATACCATTTATATTAGTATTGATTTTACTCAGTATAATTGGATATCCTTGTAAGAGCCTGAAAGTAGCTGACTGGGGAAGCATAATTACCTTATTCTCTAGCAGAAGCGGGCACAGGTTATAGATCCATGGCAGCCTTTCCCAGGAGTATGTGTATGTGAAAAATCAAGTACTTGGAAATGAGACACAGTGCTCCAAAGTGAGTTTGTTTGGGATCTGGAGAGACAGATAGTCCAGTCCCAGGTCTGGAGCATGTTCTGTGTGCTCTTGGGGGAAATTGTGCTTGTATCAGAGAGCTGTCTTTGAAAGTACTGTGGAAATCCATTCCTGATTTTAGTGACCATCTCTCAGTGGTGTCAGTGGTGTGGATTGAGGTTCCTTGATACTGGCTCAGGGTAAAGAGAGGCTATCACAATCACCAACAAACTTGTCATCAGTCATCAAATCAGAAAGGTAAATACCAATGAAAAGTGGCTCAAGGACACTGAGAGACACAGCTAGTAACCAAACCATTTGATGAGAGTGTGACCCCTGAACAAATAGATTTGGTTCTGTTAGCAAGCCATTCAACTTTCCAGTGGATAATGTAGCAGTTTACATTTAGTTTGATTACTTTGTCAGTAATGCTAGAATGTGAGATAGTATCAAAGGCCTTGTCCAGGACATGGTGATCAGTGTGAATCAATTTGCAGGCATCCATTGCATCAGTGACTTGTTTAGTTTAAAGAAATCTGCCTACTTTGGGAGGCAGGTTCTACCTTTATAAAATCCAACCTGATTTGGGTCAAGGGACTATAGACTGCTAATATCCATTTTAATAAGTTCCTTAATGGTGTGCTCCACTTCATTACAGATAAGGCTACTGATGTTTATAGGACTATTGTTTCCAGGGTCAGTGATCAGTTCTTCCATTCAGTAGTGACTCTGTAAGGCTGTACTTGGCACTGACAAGAAGTCAGCCTGGCACATTGTCTGGACCCATACATTTAGTGTTTTTGGCCTTGGAGAGTGCCTTCAGGGCTTACTCCAAAGTGATCTGAGGGGATGTAGGCATACTAGTATGTGGGGGAGGTAGGGGGTGATAAGGGTGTAAAGTGAGTACTAAATTTGCCTGATAATAGCTTCGCTATGTCTTCTAGGTATGTGCATGTATTGCTGTTCTGTATTAGCTTAGTGCATTGCTGGGGTCTCTATCACTTAGTCGAATCACTTATGATCGAACAACTATTCTTCAAACACCTATTATTCAAAGGCGCCAATCATCAAATGTAGTTTTCAGCGAAAGTTTGCCTAGGGCAAACCAACAGTAGGCCACCCTAGTGACCATGAACAAAATCATAAAACTTAACACCTACGTGGGGGGGGTTATGACCCTCCACACCCCCTAACTAAAGATGTTCATCATGTTTCACTGTTGTAGTCATTACACTTGGGTTATCCTGCTGGCAGGCTACCCGCAGTCGGCCTGAATTCCAAAGTCCTAGTCCGGCGTCGGTTGCTGTCGCCTCTTCCCTGACGTCAGTGCGCCAGGGGTATAAAAGATGCAGCCGATGCCATTTTCCTCCGTCTTTCTTGCCGCGCAGTGCCCGAAGCAAAAGCAGTTCACAAGTGCCGGTCGGCCGACTCCTGAGATTTTCGAAAATGAATTTCAGATCCGAAGTCTTCTATAAAGCTAAGTACCCCGTTGGGGCAACTTTTTTCTTGCTCCAGACCGATGTCAGAAAAAGTTAACAATTGTATTTCTTGTGGAAAGCAAATACCTCATAAAGATTTTCATTCTTACTGTATTCCTTGCCTAGGCCCTGACCACGACATTGCTAGTTGTCGGTTTTGTGCTAGATTCAACAAACGCACTATTAAGCGTCGGTACAATTTTGCTTTTCATTACTTTGGCTGAAGGTTTAACTATATAATGCCGTTGGAACAACCGACTACCAGAATTCATAAAAAGCACAAGGAAAAGGAAAAGGAAAGGCATCCAAGGTCCAAAACCGACGACGAAGCCTCTTCTAGGCCAGTTGCCGGTTCTCAATGAGGTGCTTTCGCAGCCCGTGACACCCGCTACTTCAGAGCCACAGGCCGCCTCCGACTCCCACGTGGAGACAACAAGGCCTATGGATACTCAAGGTATTAGGCCTTCGGAAACTAATCCCTCAGATGGGTCCAGAGCCACTGAGCAGGCATTGGCTTCTGAGGGTGTTTTCAGACCTACACAGCTTTATATCAAGCCAACTTCAGCATCCAAGCCAAAGACTAAAACAGTTTTAAAGACAAGGAAACAAGTACAGCATTCTCCAGGACAGACTTCCATGCCTAAGAAACAGATGCTCAAAATGGCTGAAGACCTAATTACTTTGATCAGGGGTTCTCACCCCCCCTCCTGATAAGAGGCCTAGGCAAAATACTGAATATGACTCCTCTGATCAGGTTTCGATTTCCTCTGACTCCTCTTCAGAACAGGGATACTCTATTCCTCCCTATGAGGATTCTGATGCTGAAGAATCTATTCCTTCAGCTTCTCTTCCTGAGGATTACTCATTTGGGGAAACCCTGCATACCATGAGGGAGTATTTCCACTGGGAGAGCCAAGATTATTCAGATTCTAAGGAAAGGCTCAGAGACTTTCTTCTATTACCTCAGCACAGACTTCTTGCTATTCCACCTGTTCTAGACATTGTAGATGATGTATTTTCAGAGTCTGGCCTGTCTCCCGACTCTCTACCTCCTGCATCTGTTAAGCCAGATAGATACTACAGGGTTCTAGATTCTCATAAATTTCTATATAAAAACCCTTCTGCTGACCCAGAAACTATTTCTCAGGGTCCCAACGGGGTCAAGGCTGCTACTGCAAAAAACCCTGTCCCCTCAGATAGAGATTCTAGGGCACTGGACAGATGGGGGGCAAAAGTCTACACTTCTGCTACCTTGGCTGTAAGGACTTTAAATTGTCAGTTTCATATGCTTAAATATCAGCAATACTTAATGTCTCTGTTAAAACAGAAAATGTTGACAAATTCTGAATGTGCTGAGAACAAGGAATTGCAGGATTTATTGCATGCAGCTGAACAAGTGGTAAAACATACTTTGCAATGTGGTTATGATTCACTGGAGGCCTCTTGCAGGGCCACAGTAACAGGTTCTGTTATTAGAAGGCATGCTTGGTTAAAGGAACAGACTCTGCCTGATCATGTTAAGCAAAATTATTGGATGCTCCATTACAGCATGATACTTTGTTTGGTGTTAAGGCAGAAGAGGTGTTGAAGAAAATGGAGGATAAAGCTAAATCTATGCAGACAGTGAAGGATTTCTTACAGGCACAGCCACCCAGATTTAGCAGGAACTGGCCTTTAAGAACTGGCCCTTTCCCGTGTCAGACAGGCCACAAAGAGGCAGATACAGATGCCCTAGAGGCAGACAACAGCCCCAGGGCTCTTACAAGCCCAAACAATGGGGTGCTTCTACCTCCAAAAGCAGAGAAGACAAATCACAGCCATATAGGAAAGAGTGCCAATGACATCCCTCTGCCAATGCCAAGCATTTTTCTTTTGGAAGCACCCTTAGGGGGAAAGCTAGCACTTTTTTCACAAAATTGGCACACGATCACCCAGGACAAATGGGTCCTAAATATAGTCTCTCAGGGCTACAGGTTCCACTTTTACACCATTCCAAAGGCAAAAGGTATGCCAGACGTGCCACACAATCAATGGCCAGAGGCTCAAAAACAAGTTTCATCTCTCATGGACATGAGGGCTATTCAGCCAGTGCCACAACAAGAACAGGGACAAGGATTTTACTCAAGACTTTTCTTAGTACCAAGAAAGGACAAAGCATGGAGACCAATTCTGGACCTGTCTATTCTAAATACTTTTCTGGACGTTCCGAAATTCAAAATGACTCTGCAACAGCTTCTGCCCATGCTGGGCAAGAAGGCTTGGCTTGTAACTCTGGATCTCAAAGAGGCATACCTGCATGTCCCAATCAGACAATCTTGCAGAAGGTACCTCAGATTCATAGCTGGCTCAATGCACTACCAATTCTCTACACTGCCATTTGGCTTATCTACTGCACCCAGGGTCTTCACAAAATGCCTGGCACCAGTAATTGCATTTTGCAGACAAAGAGGAATTCAAATATATCCCTACTTGGACGACTGCCTTATTCAAGCAGAGACCAAAGACATTCTACTAAAGCATCTGGCGTTTGTAAAAAGATTACTAATTTGCCTAGGGTACACAGTAAATGAAAATAAATCAAAACTAGTACCCTCTCAAGAGATAATATTCCTGGGTGCAAGCTTAAATACAACTGCCCAGATGGCTTATCTCATGCCAGACAAACAAAGGCAACTGACTTCTTACTTCGAAAGTATAGCAACAAAGACCCAGTTATCTTCAAGAAAAATTCTGCAGGATCAGGGCTATATGGCCTCCTGCATTCTGCTAATTCCATATGCAAGACTGCATATGAGGAAACTACAATGGTATCTAAAAAGTGTTTGGACTTAACATTGCCACACCCTGGAAGCATTAATTTCACTCATTCCCTGCCTGAACAGGAGTTTCGATGGTGGGCACAGGCCTGTCACCACAACAAGGGACAGCCATTCACTTTACCCACAGCCAGGCAAACACTAACACCAGATGCATCAGATTATGCCTGGAGGGTTCGCATGGCAGGAAAATGTATTCAGGGCACATGGCCCCCAAGCCAAAGGCATCTTCACATCAATCAAAAAGAGATGCTAGCTGTACAAAATGCCCTGACAGCCTTCAAGGACCTACTTCATCCAGGACAGCTGCTGATAAAGACGGACAACACCACAGTTATGTGGTACATAAACAAGCAGGGGGGCACGCATTCCTACCCTCTCTGCAGACAAGCCATGATTTTGTGGAACACAGCATTGACCTACCAAGTACACCTGCAAGCACAATTCCTGCCAGGAAAAACAAATGCTCTGGCAGACGAACTAAGCAGAAACCTCATGGATCCTCACGAGTGGAAACTAGATCCACAAATCATCAGCATGATAACAAGGAAATGGGGATGCCCAGACATAGATCTATTTGCCTCCCCTCACAACTGCCAACTTCAGAGATTCTGTATAAGGACTTATCACAAACAAGCATGGAAAGTGGATGCCTTGTCATTCAGCTGGAACAACCTTACAGTATATGCCTTTCCTCCACTGCCTCTCCTCCCCAAGGAATTCCTAAAGGTCAGACAAGAGAAGCCACAAATGATACTAATTGCCCCAAATTGGCCACGCCAATACTGGTACCCAATCCTAAGGAGCTTGTCCCGAGGCCCAGCCAGGACATTGCCTCAAATTCCTCATTTACTGACCCAACAAAACAATCAGATCCTGCACAGCCAACTCAGAACCCTAAATCTAGCTGCATGGCAGATAGTCTAACCATTCAGGATATACCTCTCTCTAAAGCGGTTATGGATGTTATTTTGGAGGCCAGGAGGCCCAGTACCTGGAAATCTTATGCAGAAAAATGGAAGAGATTCTGTGCTTGGAACCAGGCACAAGTAATTGACATGCTTGTTCCAAATATTCCTCAGATTTTACAATATCTAACTGAGATGCTGGACAAAGGCCTATCCTTCTTATCAAGTAAGATCCATGTCTCTGCCATTTCAGCTCATTACAATACAGACCCACCTATTTTTTCACATCCATTGCTTAGGCAGTTCCTCAGGGGGGCCAAAAACATAAGACCTCCAAGGAGAGCACCAATACCTGCATGGGATCTCAATTTTGTCTTGGAAAAACTCACACAGCCTCCTTTCGAACCAGCCAATACAGCTGAGATAAAATTCTTATCATGGAAAACAGCTCTGCTCCTAGCAATAACTTCAGCAAGAAGAGTCTCAGAGTTACAGGCATTAATGGCTGTGGAACCTTTTATTATCTTCCAACTGGACAGGGTTTCTCTAAGGACAAACCCAACATTTATGCCTAAGGTAGTGTCCAGTGTGGCTCTTAACCAAACCATTCATTTGCCTACTTTTTTTTCCCAAACCCACAGAATAAAGGGGAGAGACTTCTGCATTCTTTGGACATACACAGACAGCTATGCTTCTACTTGGATAAAACTAAAGTTTTCAGAAAGACTGAGCAACTTTTAGTGGCATATGCTGCAGAATCACAAGGAAAGGCTATCTCAAATCAGACTGTTTCAAAATGGATAGGACACTCCATTCATTTCTACTATTCACAACATGGCAAGTCAGTGCCTAAGGGCATTAGACCACATTCTACCAGGGCAGCAGCCACCTTAGCAACCTTCCTCAGAGGAGTGCCAACCAAGGATATTTTGGAGGCTGCAACTTGGACTTCAGTGCACACTTTTACTAAGCACTACCACTTACCTCTTTACTCTAAATCCAGAGCACGCTTTGCCACTGCAGTTCTGCAGGGCCTTATAGCCACTCCTAATTCTATTTAGACCCAGCCGCCCAACCTCAGCTTTTGGATTCAACCCAAGTGTAATGACTGCAACAGTGAAACACGATGAACATAGTACAATTGTGTACCTACCATAAATGTAGATGTTCGAGTGTATTCACTGTTGCAGTCCAGGTTACCCACCCACCATCCCCCTTTATTTGCTGGGAGTTATCTGTACTTCTCTATCCTATACAACCTATGTGGTGTATTTGCTTGTAGATGAAGGTATTGTTTATTTTAGTGCACGCTTTTATAAGCAATGTTTTTTAGCCTACCCTTTTGGGGGCACCTGACATCTGGGGCAAGAAAAACTGAAGAAAATGGCGTCGGCTGCATCTTTTATACCCCTGGCGCACTGATGTCAGGTAAGAGGCGAAAGCAACCGATGCCAGACCAGGACTTTGGAATTCAGACCGACTGCGGGTAGCCTGCCAGCAGGATAAGCCAAGTGTAATGACTGCAACAGTGAATACACTTAAACATCTACATTTATGGTAGGTACACAACTGTACTATACCAACTCCGAGATTGCATTGGGGAAAAGGTTAAATTCCAGATGGTGGCCAACTATTGGTTTGCCCTAGGAAATCCTTTGCTGAAAACTCCATTCGACAATTGGCAGCTTTGATAAATAGATGTTCGACAACTAGAGGTTTGATCATAAGTGATTAGACAAAGTGAATAGACCCCATTGCTGAGTACTGCCTCAAAGGTTTCTGACGTAGTTGAAAATGCTTTTTGGTTGCCCTTCATGCAGGTGGCAGTTTTCAGTTCTTTTCCAATAAACACAAGTACTGTGCTCAGGTCTTGGTTGAACAACATTCCTCCATGCACTGAGGGAAGTTATATAACTGGAACCAGTATGCAGTATTTGTTCACTTGTACACACTGACAATATCTGGTTTATGGCAGCAATAGATATGTGGTTGTGGAATCCTTTAATAAACTCACTTTTTGACTGAAGCTGTTTTAGGGTCTGGAATGATTGTAATTGCTGGGGTTTTGTTTTATTCCATGCATGTTTTTACTTTGGGGAAATCTGAATGCTAATTGCACTTGTATCTAAATATTAAATAAAGCATAACCTGATTATTTTAAAAACAAATCATAGAGCAACCACATTAACAAACAGAAAAAAAAGTATTTGTGTGTGTGTGTGTGTGTGTGTGTGTGTGTGTGTGTGTGTGTGTGTGTGTGTGTGTGTGTGTGTGTGTGTGTAGATATATATGTATATGTTTATACTTACATATCTCAACAGGCATGCATACATGGGCACAAACTTATATGTATGAGCTATTGTTGACTGGAACAGTTGGCCTTCATGTATATAGCCACATCCCATCAATGTTGCCTGCAATCAGACTTCACATTCATTGAACTAAGATGCTACATGTTTTAATATTCACATTTAGACCATGCTCCTGGCACCATGAGTTTGTGTGAGTTAGGACTTCTTGGAGGATGTAAATGTTTTTAGGAGAGTTCACGATAGTTCCATGCTTGCAGCAACCAGTGAATTTGGTCAGCTATAGACCTTTAATCTTAGATTTGACATCAGAGAAGTAATAAAGATGAAATAAATTGAGTACATCAGAAAAGACAAATCTCTTTGAAGACTGTATGCCATCAGCTAAAATATACTAGATTCTATCAGTAAGCCAGATGGCATTTCAGCAGGTTACCTAGGATTTTATATAGAGTACGAACAAATTGTCAGTGACACCAGAGTGGGCTATATCATCAAAACCTTTAGCCAAATGAAGGTAAGCTGCTTTTCCTAGACTCTTTAAAATGATCTACCGTTTAGAAAGTCAGATTGCTTAGGGTCTAGGATTGCTATGTCCATGTTTATAAGGTCCATGATGATATGTTCCATCACCTTGCTAAGGATGCTGGGAAAATTGATATGTCTATTGCTTCCAGAGTCCATGGTGGAGCCTCCCTTGTGTACAATATCTACTACAGCTGTTTCCATGCTTCTAGTATTTTTCCAGACACTGTGTTTGAATAGTCTGAGGATATCTGAGAGGGTATGTGTCATTCTGACCAGGAAATAGCCTAGTATGTTATCTGCACCCATACAGCTGCCATTTTTTGCCCTGCAGAGTACTGTTAATATGTGTACAGAGGTTGTTTTGAGGTAATTACTGAGTGTTATGGATTAGATACCTTCTATGAGGGGGTTTAATTTTGAACACTCTCTCCACTTACCTTCTTTTCTTTTCTTTAGTCCCTGTTCACCTGATTTTCAACTGTGTTATTATTATTATTATTATTATTCAGTACTGGAACATTAGATTTATGATATACACTTAAGCATTTTCATTTCATTGATTAATCTTTGTGCTGACTGTCTTTATGTAAGGTCTGCGTGTTCAAGCATCTTTTTGTATATTGCTAATTTCTTTAGTATCCCATGTACATTACAGTCTGGCCTGAAAATGGTCCTTTTGGATCCGTTGGCTCAGTGCTCAGCCATGGTTAGTAAATGTTAAATAAATAAATTAATTAATAAATAAATACATTTTGACGTGCTAGAAGGGCAAAGTAGGTGATGAATTTCTTTGCAAGGATATTAACTATATACTCAGTATTTAAGGGTGTGGTGCTATTAGAGCTAAGATTGGTCCAGTGCTGGCTATTATTTGTGAAGTACTTTATAAAATTAAATAATTTATTGTGGTTATCCTTTGCTAACATATCTTGCTCCTGATTTCTTTGTTAACCCTTTTTTGTTGGGGGTAGGGTATTTATAACATGCTGTTTTTGTTCTGTTCTTTGAAGCTATGAGCTTTTTCCTTTTATTGTAGAGTTTGTTTATAGAAGGGCTTTATGAGTAGGGGTTGGTTCTAAATTTAGCATAGTATTAGCCACAAATAGAGGCGTGATCTGCTATGCAAGAGACGAGATGTGAGTATAACCTAAAGTACACGCTGCCTCATTTGTTATAAAGTTAGCAAAAAGTGGGATACAACTAAGTCTTTACAAGTCATCACTGAAAGCAAGGAAGCTGGCACTGGAGAAGTGTTTGCAACACAGAAGTGATCTGATTTGAACAATAAAGATATGACACTGAGCAGAGAGCAGACAGAGGCTGTGCTGGTGGAGAAAGTATATGTATATATATATATATATATATATATATATATATATATATATATATATATATATATATATATATATATATATATAGGTACCTCTTGCAAGGGAACATAGTATATAATTGAGGTGATTTGTAATGATAAAGTCAAGGAAGCACTAAGCATATTTTCTTACAGAGATGCTGGTGTGCCAGTTTATGGAAGGTAGCTAAATTCCCTAGACTAATGTTATTTTGGTTAATTGTGAGAAACTGTAGCTCAAACAGATATGTTTTATCATATCCTTGAGAGATGGATGGGGTTCTGTATTTGGACATATAGTATGAAGCTTTGTTTATTAACATTTAGGATGTGAAGGTTGTTTACAGCTAATGTGTGTTATCTTCCCAAACAGTTCAGTATAAGTATGTTATATACCTGTTACATAAATGAATAGGAAGGATCATACAATAACCTGACTGACTATGCAAAATGTATTTATCAGTTCTGGTTAAAGAAATGCCATAGTCTTATACTCAAAATCTTGAATGAGGTCTACCCTGCTGATATTTATGTAGTTGTGTAGTAAGGAAGGCCATTTTCAAGGAGGAAAGTAGATTGTGTTATGTGAACTTAATGTTTGCCGCCAATAACATTCCAATGTTTTATTAGAGATTATCTGCAGTTTGCATGCTTATTTTATTCTACACTTAAAATAGTGCAGTAAAATACATTATATATTATAATAAAATGAAATTTCTGGATGCTTTGCCTGGTTTATTTGCTGGGTATTGCCTTCTCATGGGAGTTGTACAGTTTGCAGCAGGACCTCTGTAAAAAGCAATCATGGTGATGGCACCTGGCGTAATATTGTCTGCTCGAATCCCTCATCCATTGAGTAAAGTATCACTAATGCCATTTTCAGTTGATGGTGGGGGAGTTTTATTTCCTTATAACACTGTGATTTACTGTTAACTGCAGTAAACAGGGCTGTGCATGCTATATCGCCTGGCAGTGTGCAGGAAAGCACTATGCTCTCTTAAATAGTTTTTGCACATACTGTAAAAGCAGTGGATAAATGATTACCTTGTGTAATGCATTTTAGGGAAGGGCAATAGTCATTACAGAATGATTTATGAAAGGCAATAGTGATTAGTATTGTTAGTGTTCTAGTGAAACTACTTATGGATGCTTACTATCCCATAGCTTTTGTTTTGCATAATTCTAATTTAAGAGATGTGTTCATTAATTTCATTTATTTTTGGTGAAATATGTTCAGTCATCTCACAGACAAACAAGTGTTATCCAACAGACTGTCTAAGTTTACTTCTAGTAGTTGTGCCTTTTCTTGCTTTCTTTTATAGCATTTGTCATCTCTCTTCCATTTTAATTAAAGCACAGGTACAAAAAGAACATGAGAGACAGAGAAAGAAAGAGTATGTAAAAGGAAGGCTTGATTGTATATTTCCTATTTGTATATGGGTACCAGCAGCTGTGATAATAAGAAGGGAATCCAGGCAGAGTAAAGATACCCTATGTGCCCTAATGGAAGTTGGAGAGTTTGTACTTTTGAGTTTCACAATTTTGAAAATCGAAGTGTGATTTGCTTAAGAAAACAGCGTAATGTGAAACAGACTGAATCACATGAAAAGCCTTCTGTCATGAGGGGCTGTACTCCATTATTTATTTATTTGACATTTGTTTACCGGGGTGGTCTGACTGGGTCTACAAAACCCATTTTCAGCAGAGGCCCGGGGAGAAAAGCTCCACATACAATACAATACAAATACAGTATAATCCACTACAATAAAAATTACATTAGAAATATTACAATAATAGTCACTCTCACTATACATGATGTAGACATTGTCCAAAAAACTAGTATGTAGGTAATGCATTGTGAGACATTGACTGTAATAGTACAAGCAAAATAGAATGTTAGTTTCAGTTAGGAAAATATCAGCCAGAAAGTTAGTGATGCAGATAAATAGTGAGAGAGAGAGAGAGAGAGTTAAGAAGAATAGAAACAATAAAGCCTGAGCAGTAGCTTAAGTACTTAATAGTTAATAATATACTGCTTAATAAAAGCAGTTAATAAAAACAGTAGCTTAATTATCGTTGTACCTCAGTGGTGGAATTCCATGAAACACAGTGGACTTGGACCATTTTGGCCACTAAGTGCACTTACATTTTCAATGTTACAAGGAGCATACTTCCCTTTCTCAAACATAGAAGGGAAATCTGATATCCTCATACTATCTGAAGGAAACTGAATAACCTGAGACTTGAAAATTGAAACATATCAGAGGTAATATCATATTATGTAATGTGGCCTGAAAAAGTTTCTTGTAAATACACCATGCAGAAGTATTAAATGGCTAAAAGGGGTGATAGCTTTTGTGCTGAATATTCTTCTGTCAGTTTCAAACACACACAGACATTACTCACTTATGATTGGCAGTTATTCAGTGGTACTGCTTCTTAGTGGCACCATTTAATTCTTAGTTTATGGAGAAGGACCAAAATAAAGTAGTGATGTATATTTGAAAATTAACATGAAAAATAATTTTCTCATGTATCCATTTTTTTAAGAAATTAATAAAAAAATAACTGTTTTCATCATTGTCGTCAGTGGCATCCTTCTACATTCCACACATACAACTCCAGAAGGAGAGCTATGTGGATACATAACACAGGAGGTTTGCCACATGTGAACTATAAAAAGAGCACACAGTGGACATGCTGAGTTCATGAATAGGGTCACACCCAAGGTGAGAAAGAGAGACTGAGGGGGAAGCACATATAATTCAGTTTTAGACCAGAAGCAGGGTTTTATATTCTAGGGCCGTAAATGAAATGTTTGTTTTCAGCCAATAAGTCTGCAGTTTTATAGGGAAAACTGAGGCAATGAGACAGTCTTAGTATATAGTGTGTAGTATACAGTACACAGCATGGACTTAATGCTGATATGAAACAGTACTGTAGAGCTATATATTTTTTGAAACCCATGAATAAATACATAGTGTGCCTGTCTGTTTATATTCATTCATTCATTGATTCATTCATTCATGCATTCATTCACTGATAACCCTCTTTAGGTAGTTTAGGGTCATGGTAAAACTGGTACATGAACTTGTACTCAGCAGGATGGAGAATCTGACACCTGACATCATGTCACTCTATTTCAGAACACGCACTTATATGCACACAAAGAAATCAGAGGTGTGAGTATGTCTTATATATATAATATATATATATATATATATATATATATATATATATATATATATATATATATATAGATAGATATATGTATATATATATATATATATATATATATATATATATATATATATGTTTATATTTATATATATATAAATATAAGGGTCCCCTACATTTTTTGATAAATCCCAGAAGTGACTGAGATTGTCGAACGTCTGCATATTAGAACATCCGATACCTCAATGTGCATTTTTGTCAAAACAAGTAGAATGGGGATTGGGAAGAGCTGGGTGTTAAGGTTAGGTAAAGGTATAGGTGCTGTGTATTTGTATGCGAATGTGTATTTTAGGGTTAGAGTTGGGTTTAAGTAAGGGATTAGTTTCATCTTTGTATTGTGTGTTGCTGTATGTCTGTTTAGTGACAGTATTACAGAAAGGATTTTTCTAAAATAAGTTGTGTAACAAGGAGTGAAGCAGGTGGAGGATTAATGTTAGGATTAGGGTTGGGGTTGACCACCTGAGTAATGCATTCTAACTTAACCCAAAGTGCCCATAACCATAATGTCACAGCTTAGTTTTAAAGAAACCTTCCCATAACACTGTCACTATTCAAACAAGTTGGAGACTGATATTATTGGGGGAGGGGGTTAGTGTAAAGATCAGGAAAGGAACTTGTTTTTCTGTTTTGATCTTTCACAGGTATGATGTTTATGTAATTCGATCTTGTGTCTGGTCAATCTTATTTTTGTCAGTATGTTTTATTCAAAATTAAGTAAGTTTAATTATTCATAATGGAATCACCTAAATATAGAAAATATATATATGTATGTATAGTTATAGTTACATCTAGATTAGATACAACTGTATTAGAAAAATACATATATCTAATTTTGCAGCAAGGGTAGAACACTGATCGCACTGACAGAGAGATACATATACACAGACACACATACACACACACACACACTCATAAATGTACAGGAATATATATATATATATATATATATATATATATATATATATATATATATATATATATATATGTGTGTGTGTGTGTGTGTGTGTGTGTGTGTGTGTGTGTGTGTGTGTGTGTGTGTGTGTGTGTGTGTGTGTGCACCTGTGTGCCCATGTGTGTGTGTTTATATATATGTATATGTACACCCACCTCCACCATTACCCCCCCACCTAGACTCTTAACCCAACTATACTGCCGCCACTACTAACCACAGTCAGAATTAGCTGGTTGTCTTTACATACTTTAAAATCTTGTCTGACAACTTTGTTACTAATATTATAAATGACAAGAAACGATCTTAACTTGCAACATTTACTGTATATACTGTTGATAATCAATATCTTGTTATTGTATTAAAGCCAACAACCTGTAATGTTGTTTACTATTGCTGCAACTTTGTATCTCTGTTTATCATGTACATGATGTGGAGATTTTCTCCTCGGGCATCCGCTGAAAAAGACCTGCGTCCAGTCGGAATTTCGCGGTAAACAAATGTAAATAAAATAAAAATAAAATAAAATGTATATGTATATATAGGTCCCTGTCAGTTGATCAAGTTTTCAGAAACTCAAATGCCATATGGTTGAGACCATATGTTCAACTTTTTGAAAACTCGAAGCTTTTGAATGGTGATCATGGTACAGCAAGGATTGGGAAATGTATCCTTTTCCTCACTGTAGTACGATCTCGAAGTTGGTATATATATATATGATTTGCAAGGGGAGTGCCCCCTGCAAAAATGTAAAAAAAAGAATAGATTTTTGTGTGTGCTTTTTTTTTTTTTTTGTAATGATGTTCAACTTATCGGAAACTCGATATGGTCTCTTTTTTCAACTTTCCGAAAAGCTGATTATCTGACATAGAGCTGTATATATATATATATATATATATATATATATATATATATATATATATATATATATATATACAACATTTCAAAACACTGAAAACCCAAAACATTGAAAACTCAGAACATTGAAAGTGTGCTTCATAACATTGAAAACTACATAGCACAAGTAAATAAGATCTCTTCCACCTACAACAAAACCTAACTAACAAACATACCTTCTACTACGTTTCTGCAGGGGGGGGGGGAGATCCCCTGCACCCCCCACAACCCCACCTAAATTAAATATGCCAACTCCAAGATCACACTACAGTGGAAAAAAATGTATTTCCTAACCACAGTGTATGGTGATTGTGATACAGTAAGGTTAGGAAATTAACTTTTTTCCACTGTAGTGCGATCTTGGAGTTGATATGTTTAATTTACGGAGGGTGTGAGGGGCAGAGCCCCCCAAATTGGGGGTGCATGGGGGCTTGCCCCCCCTGCAGAAATGTAGTAGAAAGTGTGTTTGTTAGTTAGGTGTTGTTATAGGTGGAGAGGATATTATTTACATATGCATTATAGTTTTCAATGTTATGAAGCACACTTTCAATGTTCTGAGTTTTCAATGTTTTGGGTTTTCTCTGTTTTGGGATTTAGATGTTTTGGTCTCAATGTTATGAAATTCAACGTTATGAAATTTCAGTGTTATGAAGTAGACCCATATATATATATATATATATATATATATATATATATATATATATATATATAGATCACTATCACGTCGTCGACAGTTCAAATATCTGAAAACGATATAGCCGAGACCATATCGCCAAAGATTTAAATTTCAGAAAAAGTGATAAAACACAGAACAACTTACCTATACATTTTTGCAAGGGGGCAAGCCCCCCTGCACCCCAGACACCCCCAACAACTTAAATATATCAAATAATGCTTTCTTTTTTTTTTTAAGTATCACATGCACAAAGGCTCATTCTTAGCACATGCACAGTAGCTTGCCAAAGTGTATAATATCAATCTATTTGTTTTGACATTAGGCACATCAGCATAAGTGGTTTTCAGTCAATTTAACAAATTCCATGTGTGTGTGTGTGTGTGTGTGTGTGTGCCTGTGTTTGTGTGTGTATCTACATAGCTATATATATATTTATTTGTATTATGCATATGTGTGTGTATATATACACATACACGCACAGACACACACACACACACACACGCACACACACGCACACACACACACACACACACACACACACACACACACACACACACACACACACACACACACACACACACACACACACACACACACACACACACACACACACACACAGTTAATATTTATGTGAAGCTTCATTGATAACAAGCAAGTAAATAAATAAACATTTATTTTCTTTACTCTGAAAATAAAAATGATTGTTATGTTTATGTTTTCACTTTTAGGCGTCTCAACAAAAATAGCCTACAGACTCTTCCAGAATTACTTTTCCTGGGGACACCAAAGCTCTACAGACTGTAAGTTGTGCATTGTTCTTAAAAGTAGTTGTGTGTGTCCTTGGATAAATTCTGCTACATTTTAAAAAATGTTAGTACAGCTTATTTCTCCTATTGGTTGCTTTGCATGCGTTAATTGTAAAATTGCTGTAGTTGTTTTTCTAATCCTGAAGCATGTGATTTGGTTGTTTAGAAGCTGCTTCTTTTATCAGGCGAGTACTCTCTTCTTAGGTTAGATGATTTAGATCATTGCTGCTTTAGTTACATCCTTAAGAATGATTTATGTATATCTGACTGCTGTTGATAATCATTTAAACTAAAATTAATCATGATGCACATTTGTATGATTCGTAGACTATAACCCAGTTGTAGATCACACCTGACCAGTAAATACATAAAAGTACCCTTGGAAGGGTTGCAGTAAAGAATTAACATGTTAAAAATCAGCTAAGAAAATATGGTTGAAAATTCATCATCAGTTTACTGAGGAATTGCTTCTCTTTGTGATTTTGTGCAGAGTTGTGAGGAGAGAAAAAATACCTCAAAACTTAACATAATTTGCCATAATATAATTCAGAGCAGCTTTTTTAAAGATATTTCATATTTTTGTGATGATACTGCTGAATCCGTACACATCCGCAAGTAATGTTTTTGTTTTTACATTTATATCTTAAAATGCAACGTGACGATTTTGTCTGTCATTCATTAAGTAGTTCTTCAGTCTAATCTGAAATACTTGAATTAAGTGGTATCTAGCCTTTTGAATTTACTAATACACAAACTGTATATTCTTGTGAGCATATTCAGAAAATAACAAATTCAAAGCAATGAAGCTTGAAAAAATGTTAGTCGCCTTGAAAGGATGTTGTGATTCTTGTTGTGTACTGTGCTTTGTAGATGCTGAACTGTCTAAAGAAGAACAAACTTCTAAGTTCTTCTTTAATGTTAAAAATATGAGTATACAATTTCAAATGCCCTATGGTGCATGGGAAATTACTTCTGGCTTAAGGACAAATATGGTTTGCACTTTAGGGACATAGAGGATGTGACTGCAACAAGAAGGAATACTTTCATTATGTCATCAGTGAAGGAAAATATGCAAATATCCTTTGGTGATACCACGGGCACTGCATGTGAATGAGGAACATGCTAAGAGGTGTATCACAAGGCCCAACCATTGGAATGTGGAGTAATGATATTATAGTAGGATTCTGCAACATTTAATTTGGAAGTATTTAGAACTCTGGGATCATACGGGACCAGAGTGGCATCCATAAGTGACAGATATTGCAAGTCCACTAACAGAGTGGTATAACAGCTAATCCTAGGACTTGCTTAGTTCATGCTGCTAAGCCAGACTTATCTATCATGATTGCTGTGTGCATGCTAGCACAGTTGTGCGTAGCTGTCTTACATAACCAATGTAACATGCAGAAGCAGTCTTTTCATGACTCATTCAGTTACACCCCTTTCCATAAATACAGAGAAAGCCATGTGCTTAGGCCTTGTTTAAGCCATAGACGTGAAAGAATTCTATTAGCTCCCATCCATGAACACAATACTTCCAACATACCATCCTGCTGTCATTGAAGTCGAACCAACAAGTGCCTCTACACAGAAAGGTGGTGTTTTTTCAAAGATTATAGTGATGTTCATCGTGTTACACTGCTGCAGTCATTACACTTGGGTTATCCTGCCATCAGGCGGTCCCGCAGTCGGTTATCCTGCCGTCAGGCAGTCCCACAGTCGGCCAGAGTTCCAAAGTCTTGGTCTGGCGTCGGTTGCTATCGCTTCTTCCCTGACGTCAGTGTGCCAGGGGTATATAAGATGCATCCAACGCCATTTTCTTCAGTCTTTCTTGCAGCGCGGTGCCCAAAGCAGAAGCAGTTCGCAAGTGCTGGTCGGCCGACTCCTGAGATTTTCAAAGTCGAATTTCATATCTGAAGTCTTCAATAAAGCTAAGTACCCCGTTGGGGAAACTTTTTTCTTGCCTCAGACCGATGTCAGAAAAAGTTAATAATTGTATTTCTTGTGGGGAGCAAATACCTCATAAGGACTTCCACTCTTACTGTATTCCATGCTTAGGCCCTGATCACAACGTCACTAGTTGTCGGTTTTGTGCTAGATTTAACAAACGCACTATAAAAAGACGTTTTGATTTTGCTTTGCACTACTTTGGCCGAAGGTTCAATTATACTATGCTGTCGGAACAACCGACGACCTCATCACCGAAAAACCGCAAAGACAAGGATAAAGACAGGCATCCGAGGTCCAAAACTGACAATGAAACCTCTTCTAGGCCAGTCACCAGTTCACCGGTTCTCTGTGAGGTGCTTTTGCAGCCCCTGACACCCGCTACCTCAGACCCACAGGCCGCTTCCGACTCCCACGTGGAGACAACTAGGCCTCTGGAAACTCAAGGTATTGGGCCTACAGAAACTAATCCTTCAGATGGGTCCGGAGCAGCTGAGCAGGCATCAGCTTCTGAGGGTGTTTTCAGACCTTCACAACTTACCATTAAAACAACAGCCAAGACAAAGGTACCATTAAAGACAAAGAAACAAGTACAGCATTCTCCTGGACAGTCCTCCATGCCTAAGAAACAGATGCTTAAAATGGCCGAAGACCTCATTACTCTAATCAGGGGTTTCCATCCCCCTCCTGAGAAAAGGCTTAGGCAGGATACAGACTATGATTCCTCTGATCAGGTTTCCATTTCCTCTGATTCCTCTTCAGACCAGGGATACTCTCTACCCCCCTATGAGGACTCTGATGCTGAAGAATCTATCCCTTCAGCTTCTCCTCCTGAGGATTATTCTTTTGGGGAAACTTTACATACCATGACGGAGCATTTCCATTGGGAAAGTCAGGATTACTCAGAATCCAAGAAAAGGCTCAGGGATTTCCTTTTATTGCCTCAGCACAGGCCCTTGGCTATTCCGCCTGTGCTAGATATTGTGGATGATGTGTTCTCTGAATCCAGCTTATCTCCTGATTCTTTGCCCCCTGCTTCAGCCAAGCCAGATAGGTGTTATAGAGTCCCTGACTCTCACAGGTTTCTATACAAAAACCCTTCTGCTGATCCAGAAACTATTTCCCAGGGTCCAAAAGGGGTTAAGGCTTCCATTGCAAAAAATCCAGTACCCTCTGACAGAGATTCCAGAGCTTTGGATAGATGGGGGAAGAAAGTATACACTTCTGCAACTTTAGCAGTAAGAGCTTTAAATTGCCGGTTCCACATGCTTAAGTACCAACGATATTTAATGGCTCAGTTAAAACAGAAAATGCTTGCAAGCTCAGAAGCTCCTGACTGTAAAGAAATGCAGGATTTATTGCATGCAGTTGAACAGGTGGGAAAACATACTCTGCAATGTGGTTTTGATTCTTTAGAGGCCTCTTGTAGAGCCGCAGTTACAGGTGATTCGAAGACATGCTTGGTTAAAAGAACAGAGTTTACCTGATCATGTTAAGGCAAAGTTATTGGATGCTCCTTTACAGCATGATACCTTGTTTGGTGTTAAGGCAGAAGAGGTGTTAAAGAAAGTGGAGGATAAAGCTAAATCTATGCAAACAGTCAAAGATTTCTTACAGGTACAGCCACCTCGGTTTAGCAGAAATTGGCCAACAAAGAATTGGTCCTTTCCAGTGTCAGACAGGCCACAGAGAGGCAGATACAGACACCCAAGAGGCAGATCTCAACCCCAAGGCTCAAACAGACAATGACAGTGGGGCACCTCAACCCCAAAAGGAGGTGAGGACAAGTCTCAACCTTACAGGAAACAGTCACAATGACTTTCCCCTTCATACGCCAAGCACGTCCCTTTTGGAAGCCCCCCTTAGGGGGAAAACTAGCACTTTTTTCTCAAAGCTGGCAAACAATCACCCAAGACAAATGGGTACTGAATATTGTGTCTCAAGGTTACAGGTTCCACTTTCATACTTTACCAAGGCTAAAAGGAATGTCAGACCTGCCACAAAATCAATGGGCAGAGGCACAAAAACAAATTTCAGCCCTCATGGACATGAGAGCTATTCAAAAAGTACCACAACAGGAACAAGGACAAGGATTTTACTCAAGACTCTTCCTGGTCCCCAGAAAGGACAAGGCCTGGAGGCCCATGCTAGACCTTTCAATTCTGAATACTTACCTGGAGATTCCGAAATTCAAAATGTTGACATTGCAGCAGCTTCTACCCATGCTGGGAAAGAAGGCTTGGCTTGCTACTCTGGACCTCAAAGAGGCATACCTGCATGTCCCTATCAGACAAAATTGCAGAAGATACCTCAGATTCAAAGCTGGTACAATGCACTACCAATTCTCTGCACTGCCCTTTGGCTTATCTACTGCGCCCAGGGTCTTCACAAAGTGCCTGGCACCAGTAATTGCATTTTGCAGACAAAAAGGAATTCAAATATATCCATACCTGGACGACTGCCTCATTCAAGCAGAGACAAAGGACATTCTTTTACAGCATCTGGCGTTTGTAAAAAGGTTGCTAATTTCTCTAGGGTACACAGTAAATGAAAAGAAGTCAAAACTAGTGCCCTCGCAACAGATTATATTCCTGGGAGCCAGCTTAAATACAACGGCCCAGATGGCTTACCTCACACCAGACAAACAAGTTCAACTAACTCAATATTTTCAATTACTGGCAAAACAGTCCCATCTCCCTGCAAGAAAAATTCTGCAGGCCCCGGGATTCATGGCATCCTGCATACTACTAATACCATATGCCAGACTGCATATGAGGAAATTACAATGGTACTTAAAAAGTGTTTGGACTCAACACTCTCACAGTTTAGAAGCAGTAATACCAATGATTCCCTGCCTACAACAGGAGTTTCAATGGTGGGCACAGACATGTCACCTAAACAAGGGTCAGCCTTTTACCCAACCCACAGCCAGGCAAACTCTAACAACAGATGCCTCAGATTATGCCTGGGGAGCACACATGGCAGGAAAATGCATTCAGGGCAAGTGGACCACAGACCAAATGCTTCTTCACATCAATCAAAAAGAGATGTTGGCTGTTCAAAATGCCCTAACAGCTTTCAAGGACCTTCTGCATCCAGGACAATTATTATTAAAGACAGACAACACCACAGTAATGTGGTACATAAACAAGCAAGGGGGCACTCATTCTTATCCCCTATGCAGGCAAGCCATGACCTTGTGGAACACAGCTCTAACGTATCAAGTTCACCTGCAAGCACAATTCCTGCCAGGAAAGAAAAATACTCTGGCAGACGATCTAAGCAGAAATATCATGGACTCTCACGAATGGAAATTGAATCCACAAATCTTCAGCATGGTAATGCAAAAATGGGGATGCCCAGACATAGATCATTTTGCCTTCCCACTGAATTGCCAACTACAAAAATTCTGCACAAGGACTTATCACAAACAAGCATGGAAAGTGGATGCTCTTTTGTTCAGCTGGAAAAACCTAAAAGTTTATGCCTTCCTGCCACTGCCTCTCCTTTCAAAGGTACTCCTAAAAGCCAGACAAGAAAAACCACAGATGATCCTGATTGCTCCAGACTGGCCACGCCAGCACTGATACCCTATCTTAAGGAACTTGGCTCAAGGCCCACCTTAGATTTTGCCTCAAATTCCACACCTTCTGACTCAACAAAACAATCAGATCCTGCACAGTCAGCTCAAAACCCTAAACCTGGCTGCATGGCAGATACATTAGTCAAACAGGCAACACCTCTCTCTAAAGCTGTTATGGATGTCATTTTGGAGGCCAGGAGGCCTAGCACCAGGAAAACTTACTCAGGAAAATGGAAGAGATTCTGCGCCTGGAACCAGGGTCAAAGCCTTGACCCTCTTGTTCCAAACATTCCCAAGATTTTACAATACTTAACTGAGATGCTGGACAGAGGCCTATCCTTCTCATCAATTAAGATCCACGCCTCTGCCATTTCAGCACATTACAACACGGATCCTCCTTTATTCTCTCATCCCTTGGTAAAGCAGTACCTCAGAGGGGCTAAAAACATAAGACCACCCCGGAGACCACCAACACCAACTTGGGACCTCAATTTCGTTTTGGAAAAACTTACCCTACCACCTTTTGAGCCAGCCAATACAAATACCAATATCAAATACCAATCTAAAATTTTTATCATGGAAAACAGCTCTGCTCCTGGCAGTAACTTCAGCACGAAGAGTCTCAGAGCTACAGGCATTAATGGTAGTGGAACCTTTTATAATTTTTCATCAGGACAGGGTTTCCTTATGGACAAACCCTACCTTTATGCCAAAGGTGATATCTAGTGTGGCTCTTAACCAAACCATCCATTTGCCAACTTTTTATCCAAACCCCCAGAATAAACGGGAGAAACTTCTGCATTCTTTGGACATACACAGGCAGCTACGCTTCTACTTGGACAAAACAAAAGCTTTCAGGAAAACAGAGAAACTGTTTGTAGCATATGCTGCAGGATCACAGGGCAAGGCTATCTCAGAGCAGACTATATCCAAATGGTTAGGACACTGTATTCGTTACTGCTACACACAGCATGGAAAATCAGTCCCAAATAACATTAGGCCACATTCCACCAGGGCAACAGCCACTTCAACAGCCTTTCTCAGAGGAGTACCTACCAAGGAAATTTTGGAGGCTGCAACTTGGAGTTCAGTGCACATCTTTCCCAAGCATTACCACCTGCCTCTTTACTCTAAATCCAGAGCAGGATTTGCCACTGCAGTTCTGCAGGGCCTCTTAGCCAATCCTAACTCTTTACAGACCAGCCACCCAACCTTAGTTTTGGGATTCTACCCAAGTGTAATGACTGCAGCAGTGTAACACGATGAACATAGTACAGTTTTGTACCTACCATAAATGAAGATGTTCGAGTGTTCACACTGCTGCAGTCCAGGTTACCCTCCCTCTATCCACTCTGAACTAGCTGGACTTATCTATACCTTTCTATCCTATACAACCTTTGTGGTGTATTTGCTTGTAACTGAAGGTATTGTTTTTTTATTTTTTTATATGTATATTTTTTATTAGCAATATGTATTGCCTACCTCCTTGGGGGCACCTGACATCTGGGGCAAGAAAAACTGAAGAAAATGGCGTTGGATGCATCTTATATACCCCTAGCGCACTGACGTCAGGGAAGAAGCGACAGCAACCGACGCCGGAGCAAGACTTTGGAACTCTGGCTGACTGTGGGACCACCTGACGGCAGGATAACCGACTGCGGGACCGCCTGATGGCAGGATTTCCCAAGTGTAGTGACTGCAGCAGTGTGAACACTCGAACATCTACATTTATGGTAGGTACAAAACTGTACTTTCTCCATAATCGTCAGTAACTGAAGCACTGTTCATTGAGCCGGCCTGTATTTGCCTAAAGAAGTATGGCATTATGCAATGGAAAAGAACAACATGTAAAAATAAATGCTTATTTCTACTTTACATATCTTCAATTATGTTCCATTACACCTTGGAAAACAGAGGTTTGCAAGTAGCTTTGTACATGTTTCAATGTTTTGTCATGTTTTTCTAATCTGGTCCTCTGTGTGTCTGCTATGGGAGTGTCATTATCTTGTTGACACATGTTGTCACCTGCTACCAAGGTAAATACATAATGACTTCATAGTAAACATGTTTCAGAACATATCTAGATTCCCCTCTCATCCTACACTAGTGAACTCTTATAAGGGTAAAATGTGTCTAACTAATGGACTTTGTCTTGTAGACCAAAATCATTACTAAAGACCTGAGTATCACTGAGTATGCATGGGTCATTTTGCTGTCTCATTATTTTTTCAGGCAGTATTTTCAGGGTCTGTATTATATCATCGAACACTTAAAAAAGCAAACGATGAATAATCGACCCCATGTAACCGAAAGCTTACAATCTCAAAAGCTCAAATTCGCTGTTCCAAAAAAAAAAAAAAAAAAAAAATTGAAATAATACATAAAGTGGGGAGCTTCACCCCTCATACCCCCCCTACTTAAATATACCAACTCCAAGATCTCATTACAGTGCCAAAAATGGCAAAGTAATGGAAGCAGCCAAGTGAATTCTTTCCCTGGGAACAATTTGCTTAAAACCTGCTTCACTATTTTACCTTTTCATTGTTTTATGTTCGACCAAGACGCATTCGATAGAATGCATCTTCAGCCATCTAATAGGAACCCTTATTTTCATATCTGTCAAACTTCCTTACTAAAGGGGGGTTTACAAATGTCTGTGTACATATTTCATTTGAGCAATAAGAGCTCTGCTAGCTTATGGATTCATGTGGAAATGTTAGCATTTTTCTTGCTGAATTCCCCAAAACTCAATCACTGAATAAATGGAGAAAAATACGTATCAGTCTTCAGATAAGATAAATAATTTATTAACGTCCTTTCACATGTAGGCACTCTCTCTGCCATCATTCACTCCAGTGGAGCTCAGGAAGTATGCACTGTAACTTCCAATGAGCAGAGCCTAGGCCTTTAACCGAATCAAATTATGGCCTCACATTTCAAACAAATGCTCAAATCTCTGGAATCGTAGGGGTTATGAAAGAAGTATAAATAGCAAACTCTTCAGCACAAACTGTTTTTATAGTGGTAGTATTTTTTAGGTTCAAGGTCTTAAACCAAATTTTATAAATTACAGTAAACACAGTAACTATTATGTTTGTAATATTCTGTAAACAACTTACAATGTCTCAGCAATCACTCAAGTTATACTCGTACTGTCAGCAGCATTTTATTCATCTAGCTGAGAGCTTTCATATGAGGCTGTCTGTGTTACATGTTTGTTGAGCTATTTAGAAAAATGTGAAAATTATATATATATATATATATATATATATATATATATATATATATATATATATGTGTGTATATATATATATATATATATATATATATATATATATATATATATATATATATATATAAAATATATATATTAATATCATAAAAACAACAGTTAATATTTCTTTACCTCCACTAGACAAAGGTCAAATATTAATGCAGTTGAGTTTGCCATTGTGTAATATTTAAGATGAAATCTTTTAAAACCTTATACATAGCATAGTTTTGGCATTATTGATGCAAATATTAACATGCGATGTTTGACGTCTAGAGGTGTCAGTGGGAGGTAACTGCAGATGCAGCTGGAGGTGTTACTCGGATGTAATGAGTTAATAATACATAGTTTGTAATGCATGAAGATGTCATATAGTTTCTATAGACTTCAGTACAGTTGAAGGGCAACCAGATGATTGGGTTCTAACTGTCTGAGCTCTAGTTGCATTCACCTTTTACTGGTGACAAAAGGATAGACTACAAGGCACATTGAGATTGCTGTCTGTACAACACCACTGTATGCTTTACAAGGAAGTTACTCCTTTTTCCACTGTTACATGACAGTGGAATTAGATTGCATATGTTTGGAGAGGTGGGGGCTCTGTGTCCAATACAGAAGGTGCAAAAACATTTGCCCCATTAAACATACACACGCACACACAAACTTATTGCAATCAGGTAGGCTGCAGGGGAAAAGTACATTTGATCAGTCATAAGGTTTTACTAGAAAGGCTCACCAGACTCTGCTACACATTGCTGTGAAGAAAAAGTTAGTTTGCTTTTTATTTGTTGTATTTTGTATTGCTTTATTGCCTTTTTATATTTTGAATACTGTGATTTGTTTTATTTACCTTGTGTTTTACTTGCATTCTGCTTTTAACTGCATATTAAGACTTCAAAAGAGACCACAGCTCTGTATCTTGTGAGTCAGGCAGAAATTAGAACTGATCAATGAAGGACTCATATATAGGATAGAAGAGGTCAGTTAAGGTTAATCATTTGTGAACTGAGGGGGTTGAGCTAGGAACTAAACCTTCTATTTAAGGGGTAAAATAAAACATTTCAGAGCTTTACTAGAAAAGTTCACCAGACTCTGCTACACATTGCTGTAAAGGAAAGGTTAGTTTGCTTTTTATTTGTTGTATTTTTATTACTTTATTGCCTTTTTATGTTTTGAATGCTGTGATTTGTTTTCTTTACCTTGTGATTTACTTGTATTCTGCTTTTAGCTGCATATTAAAACTTCAAAAGAGACCACAGCTCTGTCTCTTGTGAGTCAGGCAGAAATTTTTTCCCCACCCACCCGGTTACTGTCATGTTCTTAAATACCACTGTCTTTCTAGTTGCCTGCCTGTTATGTTAATTTGACCATATATCTCATTTCCTCTCTGCTTTCACTGGCTTGTGTGAGTAAGCACAAAATTATCATTTTGTGAAATCACTCCCCTTCAACTATTTAAATTTATTGGCCATCCTACTGTATTCCATAGTAGCAGAATACAAAAGTGACCACCCCATTTCAAACTATCTTGCTGTTTTAAAAATAATGACTCTCGAGTAAACTTAACTTTTTAGACAGGTAAAACTTAAGTTACCTACTTTCACATCTAACTTAACCAGTGCACACTGCAGTGTTTAGGATAAACCATTTATTTCATCTTACCTTTAGGCATCCCTGTGACTACCACTTGCTCTAATACCTGTTGGAAAGCACTAGGAAGCCTTAAACTGATACAATCACTCAACTCTCCTTGTTAATAAGGATAAATTAATCATATGCACTGAACAGCCTAAATTGCAAAGTACCTTACTAAGGCAAGAGAAAACAGCTCCTGTACTTTAAAAAAAAAGCACCAAACCAGGCATGTCCAAGGGTCAGCTTCCGTTGATTTCTCCTGTCCACCTGGTGAATCTGGGCATACTGGGGCAATGCAGCAATTGCCTCATGTACACAGACAACCCTCTCCCTCCTATCACCCAACACTACAACCTGTGAGAGATGCACTTACATAGCCAAATTGGAAGCAAAGCTCTCTCCACCCAAGATTATGCTAGACAGACAAGAGGAGAAGGTTAACACCCACACTACACCTCAAGCAACACATAGCCCTTCTAAACCCACACCACCAACACCACACATAGCAACATTAAATCCACATATGCAGAGGCCCTTAAATGTAACCTGCCCAAGCAACAAGGACCTCTGAAGCTGAAATGCAAACAAACACCAATCACAACCAAAGTGTCACATAGCTCACAACACCAGTGTGCCACCCAGCAACAGCTCCTAAGGCAAGACAACGTACCTAACACTTTAGTCATAGGTGACTCTATAGTCAGGCACACTGATGTCCCACTCACCAGGTTGAACAAGGAGAAAATTACAGTCAGCTGCCTGTCGGCTGCCAGGATCTGCCACATAATGCATGCACTCATGTCACTCCACAACAAGTACAAATATGACTCTGTCATTGTCCATGTTGGAGTGAATGACTTGAGATGTACCTCCCTGGGCTACATGAAAAGAGACATGGAAGAGCTCTCAGATCATGTGGCCCAGGCAGGTATGACCCTAGCCCTGAGTAGCATCCTGCCTTTGCCCAGAATGATACCACAATATAAGGACAAAATGACTGACTTCAACAATTGGCTAAGCCTCTGGTGTCATTCAGAGGGGATCCAGTATCTGTCTACCTGGGATGACATGATCGACAGACCACAATGCTTTAGCAGAGATGGTCTGCACCTGTTGCCCCTGGGATTCAGGTTACTGGCTAAGCCTCTTGCCACCCCCTATAGTGCCTTTTTAGGCAAAGTTCAAAGGACAAAACCACCACTGTAACAGGTACAAGCATGCAAATTCTGAAGGTAATGCTACTCAATGCTAGAAGTCTAAACCTCAAAATGCACTCTCTTGAGGCACTCCTAAAAATGGAGAACATCAATATCTGTGCAGTAACTAAGACCTGGTTCAAGGCTCCAGAGAGCACCCCTGCAATACCAAGCTACAACTCTTACCACACTTTTCAGCCACCAAACCAGGACTGAAACACTAAAGGTGGAGGAGTCTCATTATTCACCAAGGATGTTCACACCACCAGGCTAGTTGCCCAACACAATGCATCTGGAATTCTCCAGGTGCAACTCACAATAGGTAAGACTGCAATCCAAATTGTAGTTTGCTACAGATCCCCCACCATGCCCCAAGATTCTCACTACACCTTTCTAAACATACTGGAAAATATTAAGATACAACCAAACACCCTAATACTGGGTGATTTCAACTACCCTGCCATTAACTGGGAAAACTACTCATGTACCAACACCTTTGCCCAACGATTTTTGGAATTCATAAATTCCAACGCCCTGGCTCAACTAATCCATAGTCCCACCAGGGGCTCCAGTATCCTAGACCTGGTCATTACCAACATGGGAAATCGATGCTCCACACCTATGATCACCCCCTTGTTGTTCAGGTCTGCCCATAAGCTAATCACCCTTAACATCCACATCTCACCCCCACCCCCCCCAGTAAGGAAACCTCCATAAAAGGTGGAGGAGTGTCATTATTCACCAAGGATATTCACACCACCAGGCTAGTTGCCCAACACAATGCGTCTGAAATTCTCCAGGTGCAACTAACACTAGGTAAGACTGCAATCCAAACTGTAGTTTGCTACAGATCCCCACCATGCCCCAAGATTCTCACTACACCTTTCTAAACATACTGGAAAATATTAAGATACAACCAAACACCCTAATACTGGGTGATTTCAACTACCTTGCCATTAACTGGGAAAACTACTTGTGTACCAACACCTTTGCCCAATGGTTTTTGGAATTCATAAATTCCAACGCCCTGGATCAACTAATCCATAGTCCCACCAGGGGCTCCAATATCCTAGACCTGGTCATTACCAACATGGAAAATCAATGCTTCACACACCTATGGTCACCCCCTTGTTGTTCAGGTCTGACCATAAGCTAATCACCTTTAACATCCACATCCCACCCCCACCCCCCAGTAAGGAAACCTCCATAAAAAACTTCTCCAAAGCCAACTTCATGCTACTCAAGTCAGAAGTGACAAACTTCATGACACCCTTACAGACGGGAACTGAAAGTTTGACTGCTGAATCCTACACTAAGGCACTGTACGAGCACATCTACTCATGCATGAATCATGCCATCCCAAATAGAACCAAGATGCTCTCCTCCAAAAAAAGGAAGCCAATCTGGTGGTCCCCTGCCATAAACAAACTTTACAACAAAAGGAAGAAACTGTTGCAGAAATGGGGGAAATCCCAGGTTGCAAAAAACTCCCTTACCAGCCTAAGTAAGAAGCTGAGATCCCTCATAAAATCCTCCAAAGCTGGTTATGAAAAGATTCCAAATACAACCACAAGGCATTCTATAACTATGTGAAGAATCTAAATGGCAATGCTCAGATCTGCTCTGAGCTACAACAGAATGGCATTAAATATACCAATCCCAAGGATATTGCCAATATCCTGGCAGATCAATTCAGTGCCAACTTCACCCCCTCTCACCCCCTAAATGGCCCATCTCAATACCTGAAGATTGTCAAATTCCAGTAATAATGGCCACACAGGTAAAAAATGCACTCTCCAAAGCTAAGAATATAGCATCCATGGGACCAGATGACATCCCGGGCTGTGTATTACATGAACTACAAAATGACCTGGCACCTCACCTAAGTGTCATGTTTAATCATAGCCTCACCTTAGACTTTGTGCCCACTGAGTGACGCACAGCTACAGTTATCCCACTCCACAAGGGAGATCCACCTTGGATCCCAGGAACTGTCGCCCCATCAGTCTGATGAGCCTTATCTGCAAGGCCATGGAACGCATTATCATGGAATTTATAAACAAAGACATTGGCAACCTTCAAACACTGGACCCCACCCAGTTTGGGTTCATGAAGAGACGATATCGTCTCCTGAACCTGATTGACTTCTTCAAATCAGTCTCCAGAGCCGTGGATGAGGGTAAGGTGGTCCACACAGCCTATCTGGACCTCGCCAAGGCCTTCAACACTATCCCCCACTCTGGAATCATAGATAGACTTACTAAGCTGGGCATTAATCACTACATCACTCAATGGGTTGCCAACTGGCTTACTGGCAAAACCCACATTGTAAAAAGTAGCCGACTCCAAATCCACCTCCAGACAAGTGACAAGTGGAGTACCTCAGATTTCAGTCCTGGGACCGGTCTTGTTTTGCATCTACTTCTCTGAAGTACAGGCCAACACTAAGGGGCTCTGGCTAACAAAGTTTGCAGATGACTGCAAACTGGGAGCCATTATTGAATCCCAAAATGATGTGGATACTCTACAAAAGGGCCTTACAGAAACAGATGCTTGGTGCCAGAGCCATGGGCTCAAGCTCAATGCCAAGAAACGTATAGTTATCCCCTTTGGGAATAAACATGTACCCATGAATTGCCACATAGGTGGCAGTACACTAAACACCAAAAGTGTGATAAGAGACTTAGGAACACAGGTGGACAGTTGTCTCACCTTTGATAACCACATCACCACAACAGTCAGGAAATCCTTCTGTGTTGCACACCTCATCACTAAGGGCTTTTCATCCAGGAAAAAGGAGGTCATTGTCCCACTGTACTCATCCCTCATTAGACCCATTATAGAATACAATGCCCCGTTTGGTATATACCTCTCAAGACATCAGCAGCAACTGGAAAGGCCGCAGAAATTCCTCACTAAAAGAATCACAGGCCTAAAGCAGATGCCCTACGCTGACCACCTTAAAAAACTCCAGCTATACTCTGTCGCATATCGTCTACTCAGAGGTGATCTCTGCTTAACGTACAAAGCCATGTCAAACCCAGAGCTGTTGGACATGCTACACTTACAAGAAATCCCAATGCCTCAGAGCCACATGCTCCAGGGAGCTAAACCTTGTCATCACAATAAACAAAATATGTTGGAGGGATATGTTCTTGACCCAGAGACTCCCCAGTCTCTGGAAAAGACTGCCCATACATGTCAAGTAGACCACCTCTTTGGCCCTCTTCAAAAGGAACCTTGACGATTGGATGGGAGAAAGGAAATTCACCCCGGGGATCACATCAGTCGCCCTGCTAGACAGAGGTCCAGGGAAGTAAATAGTGTGGGAAGAAATAGCCAGGGAATTGTTATAGCTAGGCTTGTATAGGCCCTAGGGCCGATAGCCTAGTACCAGCCTATGAACCTATAATCAAGCTGTTCGCTGGGGAAACACTTTTAGAAAGGAAGTCACTAGCACAGTCTTTAAATTGCATTATGTGTTATGCCCAGTTAAAGAGTGAGTAGTTTTAGCAGCATTTGTTATTAATGTTGTCATAAGGAGCCAAACAGGAGATTAGCTTCAGGAAGGTACTGCAATTTTTAACTTTACAATGTCTTGCTGTATTACCTGTGCTACTCTGATCTCTCTCTCTCTCTCTCTCTCTCTCTCTCTCTCTCTATCACAGACTGTCTCTCTCTCTCTCTCTCTCTCTCTGTATATACATACGTGTTTTTAAAACACTTTTTTTCTTCTATGAAGAAAATTATACTGCAAAGGCCATGGTTAAAGAAATATCTAATGAAATTTAAAGTAAATTAAATGAAATGCACTTCTGCTATACTGTAAATTAAGCTACATAAATCACCTATCACAGTACCATCTCTCAGTCTAACCAAAACATTTTTTTTTGTTAGCTTTACCTTTTAAGCACGCTTAAATATTAGTCTTCCGCTTTACTGTTGTGAAACAGTCACTAGTATTGGTACAGCATATTACACTACAGACTTTATGTTAGCTAATACTACAGTATAATTGGTGCACATTTTAGTGAACAAGCACAAGCCCTGCTTGTTCTTCAACAAGTCCAAATTTTCTGCTGACTAAACAGACCGACTCAGAAAATGCAGGGTCAGACTCTATTGTCATGTAGGGGATATTCAGATATGACTATAAACTGCAGTCTTACTCTGGTCACATTTCACTATCAAAGTGCTTGGCCTAATCTGATTGTAAAAATCTAACATTTCTGTGTTAAGACTGCCAGGCTAAGGAACAGCCTTTTAGTTTGGTCAGGCATCAGCGCTCCCTTAGTTTGCATGAGTGCACTGGGTGGGTTTTTATGGGTTTCCTCATAGTTTCCCATAATGTATCAGAAAGATTGCCTGGACATAATTTGACTAGTCTTATTCCCCTGAATGTAAGCTACCCTTGTATTCACCATTCGTATTTTTTGAGTTGTCTTATGTTTTCTCATTTTATCTACTCAGGTTTCTGTTACAGGTACTGCTGCTGCTTCAGCTCAAGAAACATGCTTTTCACATTCATAAATTGTGCAAAAGAGTCTTTCCTTGGGGCCAGAACCTAGACCTATCTGCATTTATTTACTTAGCATAATGTAACTCTCTGATTCAATCACTCAGGCACTTGCTTCCCCTCCAGCCTCTGCCAGGATCCTGGAAGTGAGCCAATATCCTTGCATAAGAAAAACAGAGGACCTTTGCTCTTTGAATACTTTTTATCTGGTCTTTCCTCAGGGTGCTCCGGTTTCCTCCCACATCCCAAAGACATGCTATAGGTGGATTGGACACTCAAAATTGGCCCTAGGTGTGAGTGCATGCATGTGTGAGCCTTCTGTGGAAGGTTGGGTGCCAAGCTGGCAACTCAACACTGTAAAATTCCACTGCCAGTCATGAGCGGACAGGTGATCCACTGTGGTGACCCCTAACTGTTAAAAGCCGAAAGAAGAAGAAGAAGACTGTCTCTTCTTTAGTGAACTTTAACAGACATCCATTGTTGTTTGCATAGCCAAGATTTAATTTTAAGCTGGTTTGCTTTTTCCAACCCCTTTAAGTTTCTGTAATGGCATCATCATTGTATTGCAAGGCTTGCTGTTGAGTCTTCCCTGAAACAATGCAAGGGCATAGGACACCAGACTGTAATTTGGATGACAAGGTTTCTAAGTTCAGAATCGCTTCCACTTCCTGACAGCGCTGAGAAATATGCTGTAATTTAACATCTTGGTATTGGCATTTGCCTTCACTGTTCTCATGTTGGCTAGTCTGTAATTAGTCCTTTTCTTTGATACTCCTCAGTCTGGAGGTTCTATCCTGGACCTCAGCCTTTTCCCCAGTTCTAACAATCCACTGTTTGTGTCACATGTATAACATCTACAATATATACCTTCAGTATTGCTTCATTTTCCCCTCCCCATTTCCTTCTTTTTGTCTCTGCTGCCTCATTATTTCCTTATTTCTCTCTCTCTCCCTCTCCATTTCCCCCTTCTCTCCCCTTCTGTGTTTCCTTCTGTCTCTCTCCCATTCACATGCCTTCCTTCTTCCTTTCTTTCTCTTCCCCTCAACATTTTCTTCCTTTCATATTTTCTTTTTCATGTTCTCTCTCCCTAAATATAGTTCTCAACTGTTCCTGATTTTGCTCATTGTCCATGATTTTACCTCCTAAATTTTTGATTTTCTGATAAATCACTAAGGATTGTGGTCAGTCAATAATGGTAAATGTTTGAAGTTTCATACTTCTTATTCTAAAGAAAACACATAACTTTTGATCTGAACTGGAGTAATATTTAAAGACTGTCCCTGATTCTGGACCTTTGTCCTTAATTATTTTTTGTTGTTGTTCCTGATTCTTGAGTAAAGAAGTTGAACTTAAGAGCAACAGGTCTTCACATGTTTCTATCTTTGTGCATGTGTGTGCATGTCTTTCTCTCTCTCTCTGTCTACTTTTCTGATTGTCTTCCTCTATCTCTCTCTCTATCTCTCCTGTTCTGTCTTTGTCTTTTTTTCTCACTCTCTCTCTCTAGTTTTCAATGCATTTATCTTTTAAATTTAATTTAAAATGTGACTAAGTGGCTTGCCTTATAATAGCCTGAGCCAGAAACTCTTGAGACCTACCTGATCCTCTGCTTATCATGGGACTCATGGGCACAATCACCACTGTCAGGATAGCCTAGTAGCAGTAGGCAGTAATATGTTTCTGGCTCACAACATGGCATAGCAAGCAGCAAGCAGTAAAGCACAACACCTGGAAGAATATGATGAAAATTAAATCTCTGATCTTTATGCAATGTTTAATTTAAATTTGAAATTACTAAGATAAAGCTGAATGAGAATGCAGTACTACAGTCCAAAGATTTTTATTTCTAAAAAAAGTCAGATTCCTACCACAAAGAGAAACATTCAGTACCTCCTAACTAAGCTGACACACAAGCAGTTTATGAAACAATCCTCTGGTCCCTCTACCACTGAAATTCAGCCAATCATGGTGGAAATTTTCAGAACTGGACCTAATGAAGAGTAGTGGACAAACAACAGACCAATAGCCTGCAATTGCAAGGTCTGATTGGGCCCCAGGCATCAGGAATCTGACTTAAAAAACAAAAAAAGAATAAAGTAAACCTGCAGTTAAGCATGCAAAAACAGCAGGCATGACAACAGTGATACTTGTGCTAAAAAGTTGAGAGATATGACTGAGAGCAAATTTGGAAAAACTCAGACCTTAGCTGTGGACATCACAAAATGGAAGAAAGGACCTCCTAAATCCAACAGACATGCTCCCTCCTGAGGAGGCAGTGCCAGGAGCAGGTAATCAAATTAGGGCATTTTTTTAAGTGAGGTCACTGCTGTAATTAAATAGTTATACACTGACAGGCAGTAGAGAACATGAAACCTGTCCAGAGGTGCTGAAATTCCAGGGCATTACTGCAGTGTTGTAGTTAGCATGCCATTTCAATAGAAATTCTAAATGTGGTCAGTCACTTTCCAGTTTATTTATCTCTCCATCCAATTTTCATAATGTCACAATGTTAGGTACAATGACAGATCACAATTCACGCATCTATACCCTTGCAGGATGTTTATGCTTTCCTTTTGGTTGTATGAGAGTGGAGTTAATAGGTATAATTAAGCTGGGTGTTGGGGGAAGGGTCAAAGTCTACCCACTCCCACCTACCCTCCCCCACATGAGGGTATAGGTGAGCTTGAACCTTTGCAAAAAAGCAGTAGGCATTTTTGATTGGTTTGCTGGTTTGGGGAGATGGTTTGCAATTCTTCAGGAATTATGAGTTTATGTTCAGCATGGTGAGTAGAGTATCACAGTAGAACATTTTTAGTGCTGTGTGGAAGTTTGGGACAGTAACCTCATTTGGAAAACTGAGTAGTGGTCCCATTTTCAAAAAAAAAAAGTGACAGAAGTGAGTGTTTCAGGTATAGTAAGTTTATACTCCTCAGCCCTGTCTAAATGTGCATATACCTGTAAGCTGGAAAAGTCATCTAATTGTATAGGCTCTGACTTAGGAGGAGGGGTAATGCTGACTGTATTCTGGCCATGGGTCATCTTTTTCTTCTTGCATAACTTTTGCTAGGGTCATGACAGTCTGTCAATAGTGTGTATGTGTGCTTTACATAAGTGTAATGTGCACCATCAAGCATTCAGAATGCCTTGTAAGAAGTGCTACAGCAGTTTGGGTAACAGGGCTGCTGTTACTTGCCATTCAGTTCCTGTGTTTGACGAGTGATTTGGCTTTTTGATATTCTTGGTATTAAATCAAGGATTTTTCTACCACTCATCGAGTTTAAAGAGGATAATGTTGCAACTTCTTGAATCCATTTGAATGAGTTTTAACTTATGAGTGATGATTCTCTGCTTCATTATTTATTAGTAGGTAGGGTCAGTATATATAAGGAAGGGCAGTGCAAATAGCGCAAAGGGTGCACACAACAAGCCCTTAAGATAATATATATATATATATATATATATATATATATATATATATATATATATATATATATCTTTTCCTTTTGCTATGTTGGTATACTTGGTTATATTTATCTGGTGTGACTTGTTGATTCATAACAGAACTTAAATCAAATATATTCAATTTGGGTATAGAACTTCACAAAGGTATATCATATGTCCTATATTTTGCTGTTTATGATTTTTATAAATAGGATACCAAGGTGCAGCCAATGTCTGGAGGCTGTATAGTTTGGGATTTGAGACTAGCATCGCTTTTATGAGATGGTATTGGCTTTTTAGCCTCATATGCTGTGATGTTGACCATGGGGCTTGAACAGGAGAATGATTAGTACCCCCAAATCCAAGATTAGATTTCTTTCCTAGAAAAGAGCAGTCTGCTAACTGTAGGTGAGGGGGACAGCTACATAAGGTGCATGAGCTGAAGTATCTTGGGGTCTTCTTACAGGTGAGGTAGGGAGATCAGCAGACAGAACGTTGAAGTAGCACAGGAGCAGCAGTACTGCAAGTATTGTACTACACTGTGGTGGTGATGTGAAAGTCAGAGGATGAACTTGCTTTTTTTTAACACCTTTATTGAATTTTCACTCATGACAAAAGCAAATTTGCATTTATATAAAAGCAATCAAACTGTATTAACAAGTTCACATTTAAAAACATTATACTTCACATATATTGCTACATATCACGTAGCTTAAGCAACATTACATAAATTATTCAATTCCTGCCCTTTTTTTTAAACAAGAAACGTTTTTAGTAAACCATCACTTACAACACAGGCAAACCTGTTAAGTTATAATCAAACTAGATCTCCACCCTCACCTATAGCTAGGAGGTCTGGGTACTGAACAAAAGAATTAAAACATGGATGCATGTTACAGGAATAAGGTCCTTTTACTGGGTATCTGGATTCAACCTCCATAACTGATTGATGAGCTCTGCCATTTGGTAAAATTTCAGAGTGCAAACTCTGCTCCATCATGTAGAAAGATGCCAACTGAGGTGATTTGGGCACCTTGTGAGGATGTTTCTTTTGTACTTCTCATGGGATTTGTATCCAGTGTGGTCCACTAGGAAGAAAACTAGCAGTTCTTTGAGGGCAGGGTGGAAATGTTACATCTATCCATTTTCCTGTGAATGCCTTGAGATCCCACTGGATGAAGTGGGCAATGTTTCTGGGGAGAGAGAAGCCTGGGCTGCACTACGTAGTTTGCTACCAGCATAATCTTAACCAGATACAGCAGGTAAATGAACAGATGGGGTGAATGGATGGTGAAAAGGCTAGCTGAATGGATGTAGGATAGATGGTTAGATGGATGGATGGGTGGGTGAATAGATGGTGGAAAGACTAGCTGAATGGATGTAGGGCTTGATGGATGGATGGATGGATGGATGGATGGATGGATGATGGATGGATGGATGGATGGATGGATGGATGGATGGATGGATGGATGGATGGATGGATGGTGAAAAGGCTACCTGAATGGATATAGGGATAGATGGTTGGATGGATGTATGGATGTATGGATGGACAGACAGACAGTTGTATGGATGCGTGGATGGATGGATGGATGGATGGATGGATGGATGGATGGATGGATGGATGGATGGGTGAATGGATGGTGGAAAGGCTAGCTGAATAGATGTAGGATAGATGGTTAGATAGATGGATGGGTAAATGGATGGTGGAAAGACTAGCTGAATGGATCTAAGGATTGATGGATGGATGGATGGATGGATGGATGGATGGATGGATGGATGGATGGATGGATGGATGGATAAATGGACGGTGGAAAGATTAGCTAAATGGATATAGGGATAGATGGTTGGATGGATGGATGGATGGATGGATGGATGGATGGATGGATGGATGGATGGATGGATGGATGGATGGATGGTGGAAAGGATAGCTGAATGGATGTAAGGATAGATGGTTAGATGGATGGATGGATGCATGAATGGATAGTGGAAAGGCTGGCTTAATGGATGTAGGGATGGATGGATGGATGGATGGATGGATGGATGGATGGATGGATGGATGGATGGATGGATGGAAAGATGAGTTCTGCTCTACAGTTAATGTTAGTCTTTTTCATACTTTGAATATCTGAGTTTGATTTATTTTCTGTTTTGTGACTCTGAGCTTCAAAAGGTCATGATGTTTTGTATTTTCTGGTATTTAATGATTTTATTTCATTGTTTAAGCACAGTGTATATATGCCTTTGTAGAACTATAGAAAATGCCTTTCACTCATTCTAGGGAAGCATACATTTTAATATCAAAGTTATTGTTTTTCAAATGGTAAAATATTTGTAGCATTCTATTTTTGCATGTCCTTTGATAATCGGTACAGATGTTTCCTTGCTTAGGTTATGTTTCTTGTGGCTTGATACAGACTAAAGTTTTGTACAAATTAAAGAACTACGGATACAATCGTTGAACTAATGGCAGTCCATAAAATGACTACATTGTACATTATGTGCATTTTGGTCAGTACTCTAGTTATTTATTTATACTATTGTCAGAGCTAGGTGATATCTCTTATAGCTTTCATGATTACATAATCCTCTTTCTTAAATGTTTTTTTGCATCCAAAAAAGCTTTAGATTAGTTCATTACATCAAAATAATATTTTTTTCATACATATGAATACATTTTTATAGCTAATTATGTAATCTGTCAGGTACTATAAACAGTGTGAAAGGGTAATCATTAAATATTATCTGTGAACTGTGACTGACACCATTAAATGTTTAAAATTACTCATAGAATTAAAATAATTAGATAAATATTCATTTTACAAGATGAATGCAAATGTGGTTTGATTCCAAGATGGGTTCTAGAGGTATCTTGACTAATAAAGTACATTATACAGTAAAATAAAAAACATAGCTTACCTTAAATGTAAATTGAAAAATACATGTGATGTACAATTTTAATTAATTTTACATGCCAAAAAGCACAGAAGAAATTAAAATATGACTATTTTCCCCACACATTATGATTAGACATGATTGGCTTCATTTGATAGTGCTTTAAGATTTAATGTTGTTCTCTGCTTTGGTTTCCTGATGGATTTCTTGAAATGATGCTACCTTTTCAATCAAATTAGCTGATATATACTGGTTTAATATTATCATAACTGTGCTTTTCAGGACATTCTAGGTGGAAGATCTTTATTACTTTGTCATTCATTTTCATAGTCCTGTAACATTCTGTGATGAACTTTTAATCTGTGGGAATGTCTTATTAAAACATTGCCATGTTTTGGAAAATGTAAATAGAATAACCACAATGGTAGCATATAACATTTGTTTATAAATACATAATATTTTCTAAAAAAACACATTCTGCAATATTACATTCTTGTTAAATAATGTCATATTTTTAACAAATTTAACAATTTAAGCAGAAAGACCAGCATCCGTGTTTTCAAAGCCCTATAAATCTTTTGAAGTGCATCCGATGAACATTTTGACATGAATCGCTTCGATTTCTTTTCATGGCCCTTCTCTAGTTACATCTAAGTTATCTTCAGTTTCAGAATTCCCCAAATGTAGCAGTAAAACCAATAAACTGCTTTTAAGTCTTCAACTTGGGAACTGACACATGGGTTTGTTTCCTTATGGAAATGGTTACCTGCTTATTTAATTGTAAAATCCTATTTGACTGTCCTAAAAAGAATGGATTGTCTTTGAAATAACTATTTTACTCATGTAAGTGAAGGTAGTACTAATGAAATTTGCTGCCTAATTTAAATACTTTATAAAATCAACATTTTACAGATGCTGTATACTACACAATTCAGGTTTTGCTTTGACCTATATATTCATTCACAGTGACTTAGCTTAGACCTGATGCAGTGCATGTAGCCAGTGATATAGTCACAGCCTGGTGAGCGATCATCTGAAGCAAATGAGTTCTGACTGTTTAATTTGGTCTTCCTGGATCACAGTTCATTGATCCCTGATTGCTGCTTAGTTTTGTTACAGCATGCCAGATGTCAGACATGGTGCATTGCAGAAAATTCTTTACAACTTGTTCTGACGTGCTAAAAATCATTATCAGCAGTAAGCACCAGAGCAAAGAAGGAATATACATACAAAAATCACAAAATCTTGTAAACTATTCCATTCTTTGTTTAGCTACACAGTCATTGTGGAGCACTTGCTGCAGGTTTGAAAGAAAGTAAAGGTAACAGTTGGCATCCTGTATGCAAAATCCTGTTCTGCACTTCTGACAATGAAATGTCTTACAAATATATTCATGCAGATGTTACAAATGAGAGTGGGCTTTTTGAGGGGAAAAGGGAACACAATGTTTTGTGTTGCAATATAAAATACATTTTCCAACTAACTAGCTCAATGACTTTAACCCCTTGTATTTCAGAATAATAGGGAAAAAGGCAGCAAAGGGGAGCCCTCTTAAAACTTCTTTCTGAATTAATTTCTGCCAGCTTTGATAAAAGTGAATGGCTCTAGATGTGTCATATACCATAGTGCTTTGCTTCATTTTAATGTCGGCCTGTTTGTCCCTTGCCACATTAAATCATACAATGGCTACACAAAACTTGCAGGTTACAGTTGCTACGGTTACTGTTGCCCATTCAGATCAGCATCATTACTCATCTAGTGAACTACTATGATAGCTACCGCTGACTTTCAGGGCTGGGAACACAGTAAGCATCTTTGACGCATAGAAGATGAAAGTTCTTTATATGGTTGTCATATTTATTTCATACTCACTGTATGGGGCTACTTTATATGTTTTGTTATTTGTTTTAATAAAGTCCCTTAAACTTTATAACTATACATTTGGAAATATTTAAAGTTGTTTATTTCGGAGCCTAAGCAATATTTCAGAATGCAAATAAAGCAGTAGAATTAAACCATACAATTGAAGGTTAAATCTTGCTGTTTCCTAAGATTTAAATAATCTCTAAACAAGCACCTTGTATATTATGTACCTTTGTTTACTTTAGAGAATGTTTGCTGCAAAATATTATAGTGGCACAACCATTAGCCTTCGCAGTCATTCTTAAGCACTGCTTAAAGAACATATTAACAAGGATGCTGCCACCAGAATGTATGTTTTGTTCATTGCCCAAAATAAAATAAAGGGTAGAAAAGGGATATGATACCCCTTATACCCCCAAGTAAAATGGAAACTTTAAGTATCCCACCTGCTCTGATGTTTAGTAAAGTCACACTTGAAAGTATTCATTTAATTGGATGAATTTACCGAGCCCCCTGCCATTTTCCATAAAGTTTTGAATCTGTAACCTTTCACCCTCAGGAGGTAGGTAGGCAAGCACTTCAGTAATACTCCTTTTTTTCCTGCAAGTACAAATGGACAACTGTACTCTTTTTGTTCGTCCACTAGCTTAATTGTGTTTATTATATACTTTGCATGCTTTGTTCTCTTTTATAAAGTGTTTCAGCTCAAGGATACTTTGCAGAGTTTTCTAGCAATCTCACTACACAATTTTAATGATTAACTTGTGGGTAATCTGCGGGTTCTCAGTATCTTCCTTGAGATAAGTTCTCTAAGCTGAGACACAGAACAGAGAGGGGGCTTTACCAGTATGCTGTACATTTAGTGCATCCACTCCTTCCTCTTGGATGATATATCATGCTTTCTACCAGTTAGAAGTTCTATTACCTGTTGACTTGAAAGAGCTTGACTCCTGCTGACCATAGTAGCACACAAACACATCTTTATAACTTTCATAATCAGCACCCATAGGTTATTTTAGTCCATGCATGGAATACAGATATGTCACTTCAAGTTACTAAAGTCAGTTGCTGGATTTATAACAGATCAAACTGCTCTAGCACACCCTTGGCATCAGTTTTTGCAATAGCTCACAGCTGGACAATGTTACCCAAGCTGCAAATAAAACTCCTGACTGAAGACAAGACTGATAAGGAAGACTCCTGATTGCCTGTGTAATGTCTCAGCAGAACACTTTTTTACTCACCAGTTTCAGGAGTACTGCTCCTGAGGACAATGTTAGAGCTCTTGTTAGAGTCCTGTGTAAAACAAATGCTGTTAATGTGAACATGGCTTATTGAGAATTCATTACTGC
>NC_056729.1:138851852-138869352 GCF_019279795.1 Protopterus annectens
AAGGCTTTCAAGATCATCTCCCCTCTCTTTATAAAATATCTTGTCCACCACAAAAAATATATATTGTTTTAAATTAAGACACTCCACTGAATGCATGAAGAGGGCATTAGTTGACCTTTTGTTTTTTTTTACATCCCTCAGATGTTCACCAATCTGTTCTTTGAAGCGTCTTAGTTTCACCTATGTAGAATGCCTGATATGTCATACAGGATGCTAAATATATAACCATTCTACTGTTACAATTAATCCATCCTGGACATCATAATGTGCTATGTAATGTATGGCACATCATTGATAAACTTGCAAAACTTGCAAACCCAGTAAAAATTCTTAAGACTTAGTAAAAATTCTTAAGGCTACATAGAACATTATTTTCACCCCTGATGTTAAAGCTCATTTAAAGGGCCCCTGCAGGTGGTATGTGGAAGGAGGCAAAATATTAAGGGATTGCTGAAATGGAGTCAAAGGTTTCAGACAGCTGGGTGTAGATTTTGAATGAGTAAATGTGGGGCTTGTATTTTTGCAGGTGTATAATTTTGTTTTCATGTTTATTTAAGTATACATGATGTGACATATTCTATTTTTTATTAGTGGCTGTTGTGATGTTTCATGTTTATTAAAATGTTCATGATGTGATGTGTTCTATTTTGATTGGCATCTGCTGTGATGTCGCTAACAGGGATGACTAAAATGGATTTATACCACCGTTATTTTAACTGTGAAGAAGTCTTGCTGTGACTAGGTGAAAGCATTCAGTTTCATTAAAGTTTTTTTTTTTAATTATTTTGGCTGCCTGGTTCCTTTGCTCAAGCTGTATATATTTTTTAATTGGTTTAATGTTTGGTTGGAGTGTTTCTCTGCTGTAATCTGTAAACCAGTTTATAAAGCCATAGTCTGTACTCTGCAGAAAGTATCTGTATAATACTAAGTCCTAGAACTTCAAAAAATGTACATGTAAAAATTATTCATGAACCTACATTGCTTCAATACATCATGAGACATTAGTACACTACCTTGAACTATAGTTATATATTCAGTTTGGACTTAAAAATGTTTAAATATACAAAGGGCAAATATTTTACTGAAGCTATACTGATGTAAGTGTAAAACATGTCCTTGTCTAACAAAACTTGACTTTTTAGCTTTATTTTGTTATCAACATTGGTGCACTGTATGACATTTTGAATTTTGGAACAACATGTTAAAAATTTGTTTTTTTGCGGGGGGTAGTTTACATATCTCCTTTCATTTCTTGAAAAATAAGAGATCTGTTGATTGTTTTGTAGATATTTTATGTTTGCCAAGATCTTGCAGGGAAAAAATATAGAACATTGGACCTTGAATAACTTGAAGGTCCACAATACCAACTGATGTACTTTGGTGAGAACTAGTGTGCTCTTATTATCATTGATGCCACTGCTGTACTGTACTGTGCTGAACCATACTGTACTGTACTGTACTGTATCACACTGTACTGCTGTTCGAGCTATATATGTCCTGGCTCTCTGGTGAAAGAGGCAGTGGTAGATTAAGTCTATTTTGGACACCCTAGAGAATTTTCAAGCAATGAGCCACCACCCCACCAGTACCCTAATTATACCTTTTTTATGCACCATACATAAATACTCAAGGTCTTTTGGATTCACCTTCATGATTGTTGTAAACTATAAGAATACCATTCAAACTGCTGTCATTATAATCCACTAATGTCTGTATCTATCAGTTATAGGCAGTTGGCTGAATATACCTCAAATGTCTAATTGTGAATGAAAATGGCCTCAGTAAAGTATTCCACTTTGATTTACAAAAATGCACTCTAGTTCTACAAAAAAAGGCAAGTGACTGTTTAACTTCATCATGAAAGCAGAGTCAGCCATTCCTATCCACAGAGAGCCTACACGTAGTCCAATGATAACCCTGTTGTTGACTGTATATACATCAGACATTTGATTGTGGTAACAATAACTAAACAGGAACGCATTAATGTATTTCATGGTGGTTACACACATACACACAATAAGCCGAGCATTCCAGCTTAATTCACATAAACACGTACTAGATGTTCTTCGTGTTTCACTGTTGCAGTCATTCCATTTGGGTAATCTGCTTGCAGGTTGCCCTCAGTCGGCCTGATTAACAAAGTCTTGGGTCCTGCATCGGTTGCTGTCCCTTCTTCCATGACGTCAGGTCATCAGGGGTCTAAAACATGCAGCCGACACCATTACATCAGTCTATCTTGCCGTGTGGTACCCAAAGCAGAAGCAGGTCGCAAGTGCCAGTTGGTCGACTCCTGAAGTTTTCATTTTCGAGTTTCAGAACCAAAGTTTTCAACTAAAAGCGAAGTACACCATTGGGGAAACTTTTTCTTGTTCCTCTCCGATGTCAGTAAAAGTTGATAATTGCATTACTTGTGGAAAGCAAATACCTCATAAAGATTTTCATTCGTACTGTATTCCTTGCCTAGGCCCTGACCACAATGTACCTTGCTGGCAGTTTTGTGCTTCATTTAATTAGCACACTATCCATCGTCGGTATATTTTTACCTCTAAATATTTCAGTTTTTGATTATTTAATTATCCAGAAATGTCGTTGGTTAGCCATCTGACTACTGGGATTCTGAAAAAAATGCAAAGATAAAGTCAGAGACAGGCCGCCGAGGTCCAAAACTGCCGACTATGCTTTTCCTAAGCCAGTTGCCAGTTCACTGCTACTCAGAGAGGTGCTTTCGCAGCCCCTGATACCCACTACTTCTGATTCGCAGGCCTCTACTGAGACCCATTCGGAGTCCGGTATTCCACAAGATACTTCAACTATGGAACCGGTGGATGTCTCTACCTTGGATGGGTCCAGAGCCGGTGTGCAGGCAACGGCTTCTGAGGGTGTATTCAAGCCTATGGACTTGCATATTAAATCAACACCTCCTTTATTACTAAGGCCTAAATCTCGATCCATGTCTAAAAAATCGATGCCCAGGCCACATGCTCAGGCCTCTATGCCTAAAAAACAAATGATAAAAATGGCTGAGGCTCTAATAACTCTAATCAGGGGTAGCCAATCCCCCCTCTAAGAGGCCTAGGGCTGTGCTTGAGTATGACTCTTCTGATCAGGATTCTGTTTTTTCTGACTCTCCTGATGACCTGGATTTGTCCTTACCTACTTATGAGGATTCTGATGCAGAAGACTCTATTTCCTCTGCTTCCCCTCCTGAGGTTTTTTCTTTTGGGGAAATCTTACATACTCTAAGGGAGCATTTTCACTTGGAAAGCTAGGAATTTTCTGATTCAAAAAAGAGGCTTAGGGATTTCCTTCTCCTACCTCAGCATAGGCCTTTGGCTATTCCTCCTGTACTAGACATTGTTGATGATGCTTTCTCGAAATCCAATTTGGCCCCTAATTAACTGCCTCCTGCTCCCAGTAAACCTGACAGATACTACAGGGTCCCAGATTCCCACAAGTTCCTTTTCAAAAATCCTATTGCAGATCCAGAGACTATTTCACAGGGGCCCAAGGGCATTAAGGCTTCTACTGCTAAAAATGCTACCCCTTCTGATAGACACTCCAGGGTGCTGGATAGATGGGGAAAAAGGTTTATACTTTAGCAACTTTGGCAATTAGAGCGTTAAACTGCCAATTTCATATGTTAAAATATCAGCAACATGTTATTGGACTACTTAGAAAATGATGTTGATTCCTGACTGTGTGGAAAATAAAGACTTGCAGGATTTAATACATTCTGCTGAACAAGTTGGAAAACACACTTTGCATTGTGGTTTTGATTCTTTAGAGGCCTCTTGCAGGGCTGCTGTTACTGGGTCTTTGCTCAGAAGGCATGCTTGGCTTAAGGAGCAATCTTTGCCTGATCATGTTAAAGCTAAATTGTTGGATGCTCCTTTAAATCAGGACCACCTGTTTGGCAACAAGGCTGAAGAAGTTCTTAAAAAGATGGAAGATAAAGCTAAATCTATGCAAACTGTTAAAGATTTTTTACAAGTTCAGCCTCCTAGATTTAGTAGGCACTGGCCTTCTAAGAATTGGTCCTTTCCAGCCCCTTCCAGGTATTCTCAAGCCAAACCCAGACACAACAAAAACCCCAGGTTTCAGTCTCAGGGAACTCACAGAACTAAGCAGTGGGGGGCCTCCACTTCCAAGTCTGGGAATAACAAGACACCCCCTCTATGGTAAACTGTCTCAATGACTTCCTTTTAAAATTTCCAAGCACTTATCTTCTGACTGCCCCTTTGGGGGGAAAGATTGCTCTTCATGCAAAGAACTGGCAACTCATTACCCAGGACAAATGGGTTTTAAATATAGTGTCCCAGGGATACAGATTTCACTTCCACATGTTGCCAATGCCAAATGGGTAGCCGGACCTACCCCCAAATCAGTGGGCAGAGGCTCAAAAACAAGTACTTTCTCTCTTAAGCATGGGGGCTATTCAACTGGTACCAGAAGAGGAAAAGGGACAAGGTTTCTACTCCAGACTTTTCCTGGTACCCAGAAAAGACAAATCATGGCATCCAATCCTGGACCTATCTGCTCTAAACACCTTTCTCGAGATTCCAAAATTCAAGATGCTGACTCTTCACCAATTACTTCCTATGCTAGGCAAAGACACCTGGTTGGCAACACTAGATTTAAAAGAAGCATACCTGCTCATCCCAATCAGGGAATCTTGCAGAAGATACCTACACTTCAAAGCAGGCTACACACACTATCTGTTCTCTCCACTGCCCTTTGGCTTATCTACTGCGCCCAGGGTATTCACAAAGTGCCTAGCTCCAGTTATTGCATTTTGCAGGCAAAGAAATATTCAAATATACCCATACATGGATGATTGTCTAATTCAGGCAGAAAGCCAAGACATACTTTTGAATCATCTGACATTTGTAAAAAGGGTTCTAACTTGTCTGGGGTATGCCTTAAATGAAATGAAATCACAACCAGTACCCTGTCAACAAATTACATTCCTGGGAGCAAGCTTGAATACAACTTCCCAGATGGCTTACCTCACGCCAGAAAAACAAATTCATTTGACAAACTACTTCAAACAAGTGGCCACAAAACCCCTGCTATCTGCAAGACAAATACTGCAAGCCTTGGGGTTCATGGCCTCCTGCATTCTTCTAATTCCATATGCAAGACTGCATATGAGGACACTACAGTGGTATCCAAAAAGCCTATGGAGTCAACATTCTCACAGCCTAGGAACAATGATTTCTATCATACCTTGCCTACGCCTAGAGTTCCTTTGGTGGGCAGAGGCCTGCCACCAAAACAAGGGACTACCTTTCACACCACCCCATGCCGCCCAAACCCTAACAACAGATGCATCAGACTATGCATGGGGGGCTCACCTGGCAGGGAAGTGCATTCAGGGCAAATGGAACCCAAGTCAAATGCCCCTGCATATCAATCAAAAAGAAATGTTAGCTGTATGGAATGCTCTGACAACCTTCAAGGACTACATTCTTCCAGGACAACTAATGGTAAAGACGGACAACACCACGGTTATGTGGTACATAAATAAGCAGGGGGGTGCACATTCTTACCCCCTCTGCAGACTAGCCATGGCATTGTGAAACACAGCCTTGAGCACCCAATTGCACCTACAAGCTCAATTCCTGCCAGGAAAATTAAATGCACGGGCAGACGGACTAAGCAGAAACCTCAGGGATCCACACAAGTGGAAACTGGAACCAATGATTTTCAACATGTTGACAAGCGAATGGGGGAGCCCAGATATAGACCTGTTTACCTCCTCCCAGAACTACCAATTGGACAAATTTTGCACAAGGACTCCCCACAAACAAGCTTGGAAAGTGGATGCTCTGTCCTTCAGCTGGAAAAACCTGTCAGTCTATGCCTTCCTCCCACTGCCTCTGCTCTCCAAAGTGCTACTAAAAGTAAAACAGGACAAACCAAGAATGATTTTGATTGCTCCAGACTGGCCGTGCCAACACTGGTACCCCCTCCTGTGCAGTGTGTCATGGTTATCTCCATGGCACCTGCCTCAGCCTCCTTCCCTGCTGTCTCAGCAGGAGAACCAGATTCTGCACCCTCAGCTTCCAACACTGAACCTTGCAGCCTGGCTAATTACTTAAACTCTCCCTTACCATCCTTCAGAAAACCTGTAATGGATGTCATCTTAGAGGCAAGGAGGCCTAGTACTGGAAAATCTTATGCTGAAAAATGGAAAAGATTCTGTGCCTGGAACCAATCTCAAGGGATGAGCCCAATTTACCTCAGATTTTACAATACTTAACTGAGATGCTTCACAAGACCCTGTCTTTTTCCTTCATTAAAATCCACATCTCAGCCATTTCAGCTCATTATAACACAGAACCTCCCCTCTTCTCTCATCCACTGCTCAAGCAGTACCTCAGAGGGGCTAAAAGTTTGAGACCACCCAGGAGCGCTCCAACCACAGCCTGGCACCTTAACTTTGTATTGGAGAAACTCACTCTACCTCCTTTTGAGCCAGCTGCTACTGCAGACTTAAAATTTCTTTCTTGGAAAGCAGCTTTCCTTTTAGCAATTACTTCATCTAGAAGGGTATCTGAATTACAGGCCCTTATGGCAGTGGAGCCTTTCATCATCTTTCATGTGGACAGGGTGTCACTCAGAACCAATCCATCCTTCATGCCCAATGTGGTATCCAGTGTGGCTCTTAATCAGTCCATTCATTTGTCAGCCTTCTTTGCCAATCCACAGAACAAAGGGGAAAAGATTCTGCATTCCTTGGATGTGCACAGACAACTTAGATTCTACTTGAACAGGGCTAAACCTCAAAGAAAATCTGAACAACTGCTGGTAGCATTTGCTGCAGGGGCAGAGGGGAAGGCTATTTCAAAACAAACCATTTCTAAATGGATACGCCATTGCATTCACTTCTGCTATAAGCACCATGGAAAACCTATCCCCCAGGGGATCAGACCTCACTCCACCAGGGCTGCATCTACTTCTACAGCCTTTCTCAGAGGCGTGCCTACCAGGGACATCTTAGAAGCTGCTACCTGGAGTTCTGTACATACTTTCACTAAGCATTATCATTTGTCAGTTTTCTCTAAATCCAGAGCTGGCTTTGCCACTGCAGTCTTGCAGGGCCTTATAGCTGGTCCTAATGCTATCTAAACTCCTCCTACCAACCATAGCTTTGGGAATCTACCCAAATGTAATGACTGCAACAATGAAACACGAAGAACATAGTAAAGTTGCGTACACTTACCATAAATGTAGATGTTCGAGCGTATTCACTGTTGCAGTCCTGGTTACCCTCCCTCCTGCCCCCTAACTTCTTTTGGCTATACCTCTACTTTCCTTTACTATGCTTAAAAGCCTTTTTGGTGTATTTGCTTTTTTGTTGGAGTATCCCTTTGTGTTTGTATGTTTCATTGCTCCCCATTAGGGGGGCACCTGACATCTGGGGCAAGAAAAACTGATGTAATGGTGTCGGCTGCATGTTTTATACCCCTGATGACCTGACGTCATGGAAGAAGGGACAGCAACTGATGCAGGACCCAAGACTTTGTTAATCAGGCTGACTGAGGGCAGCCTGCAAGCAGATTACCCAAATGTAATGACTGCAACAGTGAATACACTCGAACATCTACATTTATGGTAAGTGTACACAACTGTACTTTCTGCAAAACTAAACTGTTCAGACTGAGTAAATAACAAGACAGTAAGTTACTTTCATTCACAGATCCCCCACCCCCACCTAGCATTTATAGCCACTTTGCTTGGTAAGTCTCATCTGATTGTGATTAAAAATTAATATCAATAAACAAATCAGGGACAAAAAAATGAAATAATAATAAGGGACAATGGGCCCAAAATCAGGGTCGTATTTTAGAAATTGCTCATATAATCTTAGAAATTTACTAAAATAACAATTTTACACATGCATTTTCTACAGAATATGAAATCTGAATCTATATATTATGTAATGACTGCAATCCCTGATACTTTACCATAAAACCAAACATTTTATGAGAAACAAACCAAAGTGTAAGAAAAAAACAAGAACATTCTGCAAAATCAAGGACAGCTGAGATTTATCAACTCTGTGTCACACAACAGTAGTCACATGTATTCTAACCTAATTCATACAAATTAGCAAAGAATCTTCCCAACTAGACCCAAGAAGCAAGGTAGACCACTGTTCAAACAATAAAGTAATATCCAAAAGCTGAAGGTAGCTGGAATGAAGTTAAGTAATCCACACAGTGTATAAAATCCAACGTTTTAATAAAGATGGGTGAGTGCTTTCGCAACGCTCAACATTGCTTCATCAGACAAGTAAGAATCAATTACCATCTGCTTAAGTATGCATTTCAAACTTTGAAACAGCCAATCAAATACATAAAAACCACCATCAACCCTCTTACTCTGCATTGAAGATCATTCATATGCGTATGTACCCTTGCACAATACTTAATATATATAATATAAATTAATACATCTAAATAATACATATACACACTGATTTCAAACTAATATTCAAAATAAAAATAATACTTAAACTCTAAATCATTTCAATTTCCTACACTTTGCAACTGGTTTAAGGGGGATGGAGTCATTAAGACCCAGCCCCCTATGTGCCCCCAACTTCAAGATCCACTGAAGTTCCACACACTCTGTTTGAGTAACATGGTCCCCTAACCTATTATTCATGGCTTGAATGTGTAACTCCTGAAAAAAAAAATACATATTTTTCATTGGTCAACATTGTGTGTTTGGCCAGAGCACTGTAGTCCAATCCCCTCTTAGTGCAGTACAGGTGATCGCTCACCCGTTCCCTAAGACGACAGTTCGTCTTCCCTACATAGAAATGGAAACATACCCTACAGTGTACCAAATAGACCACATTGGAGGTATTACAATCTGCTGTTGCATGAATCTCCCACAGATGCCCTGTCCCTGGATGTTTAAAAAACCTTGATTCATCTATGTACATGCAATATGCACAGTTTCCACATTTGTGTGTCCCATGCATAGTACTCTCTTCTACACTCCTCATTCTGGGATAACACAGTTGTTTTAAATTCTTTTTATTCTTGTATATAAACTGGGGTCGTGTACCTACTACTCTAGTGATTTCATCATCTACCAAGAGAATATGCCAATTCTCTCGTATGATCTTTCTAAACCTATTAACATCTACAGCATAGGGCAATACCATCGAGATCTGAAAAAAATATTTTTGTCTGCTCTCATTATGCTGTGCTACTGCTGTTTCAGAGTAATAAGGCTTAGCTTTCCATTTTCTTTCATTTTGTACTCTTGTATAGGCCTCGTCAATTTCTTGTGGATTATAACCCCTGCTCAGGAAACCTTCTTTCAGGTTACCCAATTCTTTCTGATACTCCTCTTCCTGGGAACAGAGGCATGATACCCTTATTGCTTGTCCCCTAACTATATGGGGGGAAAATGTGCTCTGTGTGCATACTGTCACAATGTAAAAATGCTGGACAGTAACAAGGTTTCCTATGTAGTTTAGTACTCTATCGCTTCTCAGTTTTGAAGACGGTAACATCTAAAAAAATCTATGCTCCATCTGGAGTGGTTCATGGTGAACCATAAAAAATCACCAGAATGGTTAAGGTACTGATGGAATGATCTTAAGCTGTCCTCATTCCCCCTTCCAACCAACAAAAAGGTCATCCACAAATCGTCCATAAATGACGACATGGGGATCAGCTAACAAGTGCTGCTGTTCTCAGTCCACCATAACCAGATTTGCATACATGTTGGCACAACTAGTGCCCATGACAACTCCTGATATTTGCCAATAACAGGTGTCATTAAACTTAAATAAATGATGTCCAAGATAATTTTCAAAAGCATGTATAGAAAGTCTACTCGCTGCACGGGCAATTTGCCATGTTTTAATGAAACAGATGTCACCATACTAATGCCCCGTTCATTTGGTATAAAAGTAAACAGTGAGACTACATCTAACATGGCTAACACATCCATTCCCATCAACACCGGTTCTTCTGCTGCTCTAGATAGGTCACCCTTTTCAGATTTTGAGTATTACTTTATAATTCATACAAATGCTCACTAGTCATTCAAAGCTAGATGGTTAACTGAGTATACAAGAGAGTAAGTTTCTTTCTTTTATATTCAGCCAGCACATATACCTGTCATCATCTTAGTTCAAAGATGTGGCATAAAAACAAAAGCTCAAAAGTAGGGACTGATTTTTAAAGATTGCTCTTAGAGCTAAAACGTTGCTCGGTTAACAGGTTATACATTAGCAACATCTTTAGAAAGATATGAAGTCTGAAACTGAAATGCTGATGGCTTCAGGAAGATTTCTTAGTTTCTGAAAGTCCTTGCACTTTTCTTCCACTATATGCCACATCAGTGCATTTAAAAGCTGCATTCATGCTATATTTAAATTATTTTATGTGACAAATAATGAAACTTTATAGAATTTCTTTCATATCAAGTCATTCTTGTCATTGTTATTTGTGGGAGTGAAGGATACTCCAGTCAAAAATCCCTTTTCTGGATGGACCTACTCACCCCTGACTTTTTTTCTTTTGTTGATCAATAAGATAAGGCCAGCAGTCATGCTGAATGTCATGACTGCAGCTGCGAGGTGTCAGAAGATAAATGCATTTTTTTTCTTATTATTAAATGTGCATGGCTCCATTTCTAAGACTTTGATGCATAAGCTGTAACACAATAACTGCACTTGTGATGTGGTACTGTGAAGATGAGAATGCAAGGGCAGCCCTTACTATAGCATACTGCTGTTGCTGTTTAGCTCAACAACTTGTTGTGTTGTCGGAGTCAGTTTGTTGTTGTGCATTCCATTTTTTCACTACATAGGTAACATAATAAACTTATTCTGGTGTAATCATTTGCTACTTGATTGTAGTACCCTGTGTAAGCATGCAAATCCAGTTATTGTTTAACTTGTGGTCTGTCATTATTGTCAACACCCCCCACCCACTGTTTCTATAGCCCACATTGTGCTGTTTTCACTATTTGTGTGTTGGCAAACAGAGATGCATTTTGTCATTGTACTATGTGGTGTGCTAACTAGACAGAACTGATTAAATCCATAGCAGCATTGAAATTCTGTGTTTGCAGTGAATGAGTAATTAGGAAAACATGTCTAGTTGTTCATATGAAAGCAATGTGGCTTAAATGAGACACAGACAGAAGATATGGCCCATGGTATTATACCACAAGGAAGGTAACAATTTGTTTGGAGGTTTTAATTGAGTAATTATTCACTTAAAAATGAATAGACCACTGTAAAAAGAGCTACAAGCCATGAAAATATAGGCCTTTTTACTGACCATATGCTCTTAATTGCCTTTTAGTTTTCTGGTGTCTCTACTAATAGCACTCTAGTTAATGGCCTATGCCTGCTTACTGGACTATGGTAGTTTCTTATATAAGTTAAGGACAGGTGTGTATCACATATATGTCTTTGTAAGCTTTACAAGACAAATTAGATTTAAGCTGTGATACTTGGAGTAGGGCAGTGTCAGTTGCTGATAGCAGCTAGGGGAAATAGGGGGGTATTGTGGCAGGTTATTTTTAGAAAATGTGAGGGGTGATGGTACTCCCTGGGAGAGTATGGCAAAGTAATATGAATATATCCTTATCAGTAATATGTGAATGAATGTCTAAGTGTCAAATGTGAATAATATGAGTATGAAGTATAAATGCCATCTCCGGTCTTCCCTGAAAAGAAATTACTAGCCTAGTGGGACTAACCCAGTCAACAATGGATGGATCAATAAATAAATATATAAATAAATAAAATGTTCATGCATGCAGTCTAACATCTCCATGTATGGATAGATAAATAAGTTATACAGGGGAAAGCAGGCAAAATCAGGGGTGAAAGAGCTACTAGGTAACATGTTTTGATTTTTTTTTTAATGCTGATAGCAGTGAAATACAAAAACTGATTAAATATCTATTTTTTTCTTGCTGATTTTTAATTTAAATATCTACTAAGAGCACATCTCTTTCCAGGGGTGACCTGGGAGCATTTTCTGATTGAAATTACTTGCTCGAGAGAAGCACAATTGTCAGGTAACCATTTGAAATGCCAGGACACACTACAACAAACCTCTCAGTGCAGAGATTGAATGTCTGAAAGATTGGATTTATGTATATTAAGTCCAAGATGCCATTTCTCAGAATATTAACTTTTCTCCAAGATATGGCAATATCAGAGTTGGTATATATAGGTTCATGGGTGAGGGGGCAAAAAAAAGTTTCAAGGTGAAGATCAATTTTTGATATTCACTCTTCTCTGTGTTTTCAGTTTTGTCGGTTTGTCAACACTCGGCATTTTTAGTGCAGACATTTCAATAGGCAGGCAACTTGCCAAGAGGAGATAGATGACATCAGTCCTCAAACTAGTACATGAAATCTCTTAACAGCTTATGGTCTTATCATTGTATGGTAAATACTCAAGGCTGCTTTTTTAAAACAAAATGTGGATCATACATCAACTAAGTACTTTTCACAGCAAATAAATACTCAGCCACATGGTGCATTATATATTGTATCAACAAAACTACATAGAATCACTTTGCTGTAGTAGAATGCAGTTTATGGTTTAATGCAGACTGGCATGATAAATTAAAAGGCCATCCCTTTAATAACCGGGAATGCCAAAAGATCATGGTGGGTGTACATGCAAATGAAAGTGACAGTGATTCCACAATATCCTAGTTCAGTAAGGCTGTTTTATTCTCCTTAAAACAGATGTATACCTTTAAGCACTTCACCATATGACACTAGAAAACAAATTTGAGAATGGAAAGTTACACAACACAAACAATGAAATAAGAAACTGGCATGAATTATGAAGAATGTGCTTACTATCAAATGGTTGCAGAATATGATTATATGATTATATGATTCTACATCAGCAGGGTGCAAATATCATTAACTATGTCTGCTTGAATATTACAGCATGCTGCTGTAGTAAATGGAAAATGCCTTATGACAAAATCACACCTCATTTAAGTTTTTTTTTTTTTTTTTAAAGAAGGAATGGGTCTATTTGGAAAACTGGGCATTATTTTTTTCTAAAACATCTCTCTTGTTCTCTGTAGTATAAGTTTTTTTTTTGAGGGGGGGACTGTCATTAATGATAATAACACCATACCTTTTGAGGAAAAAAAACATTTTCACATGTTAGTGTTGATGCTTTACTGGGCGGCCACTGTGGTGCAGTGGTTAGCATTGCTGCCTCACAAAAAGAGGTTCTCCGGTTCGATTCTCGGCTGGGGTGCCTTCTGTGCGGAGTCTGCATGTCCTCCCTGTGGTCACGTGGGTTTGCTCAGGGTGATCCGGTTTCCTCCCACATCCCAAAGACATGCAGCAGGTGAATTGGACACTCTAAATTGGCCCTAGGTGTGAGTGTATGCATGTGTGTGCCTTCTGTGGAAGGTTGGGTGCCGGGCTTGCAACTCGACACTGTAAAACTCCACTGCCAATCATGAGCGGACAGATGATCCACTGTGGCAACCCCTAACCGGGAAAAGCCAGAAGAAGAAGTGTTGATGCTTTACTGTCACACTTTTCTTTCTTGTAAGAAAAAGAATAGTTTTGATTTATTATCACACTTATAGCTTCTGTACAGACAGGTGAAACAAATTAGATAAATTATAGTTGGAGGGTTGGAGTCAGGCTCCCCTTTCAGATTCTTATATATTGCCCTGCGATCAGAACATTCTGAACATGTGCACCACATAATAGTACCAATCTTGTATTGTACAGTACATGCTGAATAGGCCACTGGCCACATACAGTGTTGCTAACAACTCGATATCTTCTGCATCATATATTGGCCCATTAAAGGAAGGGAAAAATGCGAGGTACTCTCATGCAGGATCACCCATCTTGGCTTATCTTGCAAATCTGGAATTTACCTGTGATAAGATCACAAAATTTGCATTAGGTCTCCCCTGCAGAATCCACCATTGTATATCTTCCTACGATTGTTCTGTTAAGAAATGACCAGCTATTACTCATCATATCATTGTCTCTTTGTTCAGTGCTCCTTACAGTGGGACACGTCTTTACTTAACTTTGTCAGTTAACACATACCTGGCCATTGCCCTGTTTTATAATCACATGTCATGTTCTTCTTTCTCTTATGTTACCTCCTACTAATGGAATCCACTCCCACATGCTCTAGGTCTCAATCAAGTATGCCTTTAGAACAATGTCTAAAAAGGCACTTTGTTTCACACTAGATTTCTTATAGCGCTTCCACTTGATCCTGCCATATATCTTTTTCATACCAACTTATTAAAGGCTTAAAGGAAAACTCCATACCAAAATTGAAAAAAGTCATACTTTTTTCATATCTTGATATTCTGTGCTACTCTAAGTCACTCTAAGGTTTTGTTATTATATTTTAATTTGTTCTCCAAGTAGTGATAATGGGGTCTGCCATGCATCACAAGTTTGTTTATCGGTCTGCTCACCCTGCTCTATTTATGCAGTTTCTATCCCCATAACATGAAATAGACAAATATATTACATTTTTTGTTTGTGTTTACCTACATTGGGAGTGTTGTGAGTCACAAGATTCTCATGCTGTCTGTGGAAACACTGCTAGAATTAATGTTTAATTTATTTATGCTAACTGTAAGCTACTTAAAATGTTTTATAATCTCAGAAAATTAGAAAATGAACAGATCTGGTTATTATTTTTATTTATAGATGTAGTTCCCAATTTTAACATCCTCTCCAACAGTATAGCTTAGATGTTTCCTTAGACGTTCTTTTGCAAATCTAGCATTTCATTTCTGACAATTGTCATTTCACTGAGCTGGTAAATGAAAATTAGCTTGTTCTGTTTTATATCATCCTTAGTTTTCTTTATTTCCAAAGATAAAAAATGAAACACACCACTGGCTGAAAGTTGGAGTGCATAGCAATGTGGTTATACAGTATATCAGTTTAACTTACCCTTTGCTTCCTATAAAGATTACTGTCTACAAGGACAAGAACTTTTCAAAAACATGTCACTCTGGCTGTTATGTGTATGTTGTAGTACTTTAGCAAGACATCATCTCATCATGTGACATTATGGGCAATAATTAATACAGAAAAACTACAAAAAAGTTGTATGTCTATCCTATGCCATATAAGCTGCAAATGTTCTTTCTGAGACAATGTGAGATCCGAATATGAAAAAAAGATGGAACCATCATGATGTATGGCAGGAAAAATGAAAATGAAAAAATTCAAAGGTAGCAAATGATTTCTGCACTCTAACTACATCTAAGTGACATTCAAAGCAGAAAAATAATCATAATATAAATTTAACAATTTAAGTGTAGAGTTTGTCTTTAATATTTTTACTACCTGATTCATTTCATTGTGCTTCTTAAATTGTTTCTCCTTCCTCGCATTTTAATGATATTTTAAGCATTTTATATAGTTCACATTTGTATTTTTTGTTTACTAACCTTCTACTAACTTGTTTTTCCTGACTGAATTAAGTAAAACGCATTAGAATGTGATTTCTTATTAAAACGCTTCTTCCTGGGCCTCCACTGAATGAGCTCTGCTGAGTTATATTCTCTAGAGAACAGAGAGATATATATTATCAATAGATAGGTGGTAAGGTAGATGGACAGATACCTATAAATATATTTATATATATATATATATACACAGAGAGAGAGAGAGAGGTAGACATAGATAGCTAGATAGCTAGATAGATAGATTTTTTACACTTGTCTTGTCAAGTACCTAATCTGAGATGGTTCAATGGGTCAGAAAACTAGATGAAACAGTGATTTTGTATTAAAAACAGGGATTAAAGAGATCAGCTGAGGAATTTGAACTCCACCAGTTGCTACTTTGTCACCTTTATATTCAACAAGTAATAAGAATGGATGGATAGATAGATAGATAGATAGATAGACAGATAGATAGATAGATAGATAGATAGATAGATAGATAGATAGATAGATAGATAGATAGATAGATGAAACTGCTTGGCATAGAAGGATCAGGTCTGGATACAGTCATTCTTCCTTGGAACTGTGTTTTGTTGAATGACAATAAAAATAGAGAGCATCATGCATTTTACGACGTGTAATTCAATATTTTCTAACTCACTGCTTGCAAACATGTCCTAATAATAATCTTAATTCTTAGCTTTATAAGAGTTTTGATGTTTCACTGTCCAAACATCTCTTTCAGTAATCCATATGTGTAAGAGTTCATTGCATTTACTGACATCCATTTGTATCTACTTCTTGCAGTATATTTTACTTTGCAACTGGTAAAAGCAAAGCTATATTACTCTAAGGAGTTGGTAGACTTTACATTTAGTAGTTGTGTAATATTTGATTAATATATAGGAAAATATTTCAAAATAAAACATTTTATTTTAAGTTTCTTATTAATGATCCTGGGTATCTCTGACCTGAAGAAGCCCCACTGGTGTAAACACGTTTCTTTCTTTCTTAATAAAAAACAAATGTAGTCTGAGTCATTATTTTTTTATAAAATTTCTGAATAGATACCTGAAAATATGTTAGATCAAGCAGCCTGTGAAAATACTGACCTCACCTTATTACATGCTTTTTTTTTAAGATTTAAGATAATCTTATATCTCTCTATCTTATTACATTATCAAGTAGATATAGCCTAAATATGAAACTGCTGTTACGTAAAAAGGTTAAAAATCAGAATTTGCACTTGTTAGTTTAAGGGCTTAGTGAGGCATACTTTTTGGCCTCTATAGAGTACACTTTTAGCAAGCTACACTCAGAAGCAGCCTGGCTTTCTGAGGTCATACTACACATACATACAGTTGTCTAAATTAATGCCATGATATAGTTTTGTTTATAACTTGCTAACGGATAGCATTGCTAATGTAAAAAAAAATGGGTTCCTATTATGTTATCGAAAGATAATGTAATCAAACCATCAAAACTTCAAAATGGCTGCATTTTGAAGATCCCATTGTAGGATCACAGTACAGTGAGGATTAGAATATTTGCCCTTTCCTCACTGTAGTGCGATCTTGGAGTTGGAATATATATTTAGTGGGGGGCTGTGCCCCCCACACCCCCCGCTAAGTATATTCCATCTCTGAGATCGCACTACAGTGAGGAAAGGGCAAATATTCCAATCCTTACTGTACTGCGATCCCACAATGCGATCTTCGAAATGCAGCCATTTCGAAGTTTTGATGGTCCGATTACATTATTTTTCGATAACATAATATGAACCCAAAAAAATGAATAGTTGTAGAGAGCAAGACATAAAATGTAGATATATATACATTCATTAACTGCTTGGTGGGGCATCATTTGAGCAGATGTGTCCTTTCTAAAAAAAATACACGAGATGCTTTTGAGAGATATATAGTATGAATTCTAAATAAAATTGTCTGCTTTCTTTCATGTTTTCACTACCCTTATCCATTATAAAGTGCTTTTAAGACTTTATATGCTATCTTTCGACAGAATCCCACAACGTT
>NC_056729.1:138874352-138921852 GCF_019279795.1 Protopterus annectens
AGAACAAGCCTTTTGGAATTGGGCCTAATATATTAAAATGTTGGTTTACCTCACATAACATCAGCTTTTGATATTGTTTATTTTTTTCAACATCATCCGTGGTGGTGCAGCGGTAGCATTGTTGCCTCACAGCAAGAGGTTCTCCCATTCGATTCTTGGCTGGAGTGTGGGAAGTGCCTTCTGTGTGGAGTCTGCATGTCCTCCCTGCGGTTGGGAGGGCGTTCGAAAGACATGCGTGGGCGTGCCTTCGATGAAGGTTGAACGTCGAGCTGGCACCTCGGCGTTCGTCAAAATCTACTGCCAATCATTAGTGGACCGGAGTTTCGCTGTGGCGACCCCTAACCGGGAAAAGCCAAAAGACAACAACAACATAAGGGGGAAAGTGATGTTTTGGCATTCTAGAACATTAAACAAGTACGGCGTCTTTTAGAGAGCCACTGATCTCTTGACTTGTACAAATCACTGTTGTTAAAATTATCAATGTGAGTTACTCCTTTTAAATATCGACACTGTATTTTCTATTGTTCTTATTCTCCAACAAAATTTTGGGGAATACTATTGGGATCCTTAAGACATTCATCATGAATTATAAACCAAATAAACAGTGGAATGTCCAATAATTATCTGGCATTGCCTAAGTGCAATTTTGCATGTAGTTTGCAAAATGTGTGTTAATTCACTACATAATACAGTTTGTTGGTTTATTCATGTTTATTATCCCTGAATTATTTGTAACACATAATGTGGGTATTGTAAAAATGTTTTCCTCAGTAACTACATAAACAGTAGAATATCCATGCTCCAAACTTGTCACAGTTACTGTAGTTAAAACATGCAACTTTTATTACAAAAACAATAAAAATATAATCAATAACCCAACCTTTCATACTCCTTTGGGGAACAAAATCTTAAAAATGGAATCATAAGTGCTTAATACAATTCAGACTTAAAGCTATCTTGCCCTGTTTTACTATGTTGCAAATATAGTTTATCACAAAAAAGAAGGTGATTTCATTATTCAACCCTTAATGTAGATGGAGTAGAAAATTCAATTTCACACAAAGGCAAACATAAATTAGGTGATAAATTGCTAAAGATATGTTTAGATCAGTTACTTCAGGAAAGGAAATCTCTCAAAAGCAAGTTGCAATACATAAACCCCATTACAGTTCTGTGTGTAAGCCAAAGGTGGGTTTCCTTGAATCAGTGAGTTCAACTCCCAGTTTTCTACCCTAATTTCAAGAGTGGCGGACATCATTTATCCCATGATCAGTGTATATACAGGTAATTAAATTATTATTACAATAATTATTATTTCAGTTAAAACCTAAACAGTTTTTTGTCTTCTTTCTGAAGATGAAATTCCTATTCATATATTATCAAAGTAGGTGACTTATTATGTTGCATTGTCATATGATAAGTATAACAAAACACTCTAAGACCCTGTCTGATCTCCCGCTGCAAGGGCTACAACTGCCGTTGCAGTGAAGTTGAGTAATGTTTCTACTCAAGACATATTTGAGGCAGTAACTTGGCCCAATGTCACTATAGTCATTAAACACTTCAAGATGGAATTCCAGATTGGGAGTGGGACAGGTTTTGGAATAGATGTGTTACTGGGAATCCTGTAAATGGGTATCTCCTTGTGTTATCATAGTTTTTTACCTCTTGTTTGAGAGTCTAGTTAAACAATATAATTCAGTGCTAATGCCCAAAGTCAAATAGTGCAGTGTTGTGATGTGTTTACCATAACAGTAAATCTTTGTGAAAGAAATCATCGTGTAAGGAAAGGAACCCTTGCATGTCCTTCCTTTCACTGCTCTGCATACTGTGATACCTTGTTTTTTTTCTTAGTATTAATAGTTAATGTATAGTTGCTTCATATAGTTACAGTATCACTTATTGTTCTTTTTTATGATAAATGCTGTCTACCACAAGCACATTTCCCAGAGCAGATTTTGTTCTCCTTGGAGAACTGTTGTAGGTACATACCAGTGTTGCTTTAACAGGAGTATCATTCCACAACAAATTAATACCTTTTTCAGTAAAAAAGATATTGTTGGCCTTCACAAGGGCAAAAAACACCAAAGAAAAAATGACCGGACCACACAAATTTAGTACTGTTGAGAATGCCAAATGCTATGCTTTATTCTTACTGTGAATACTTTGCATGACTGTACAATATGCATAAAACCTAGTAATTAAAACAAACAATGAATCACTTACACTGATTGCAATAAAACGCATCATTAAAATATGCTACTTACCATTAAAATATCTGTTGATTGAATGATGTAGAGCAATCAGACTGAGCTGTTGATCTATAAAGTTCTGCTAACTGTAAGCAGATGTCTAAGTCAAATGTTCCCATAATTCTGGAAGTTCTGTTTACCACAGCAAGCAGTGTAACTGGAACCTGAGATTTCTGCTTGGTGAAGGGAGGAAGTATAATTACAATGTAATTAAAATGTGCTAATGATCATCAGAGTGTTGTTTAGTGCGGGTCTACTTTAGGACCTCGAAAGTTTAATCGCTCGAATGCATATGGATCGAACCATATGCATCGAACTATTAAACAATCGAAGTCCAAAAAAAAAAATACACAAGAAAAAAAAGAATTTAAACTAGTGTAGACAAGCCCCCCTGCACCCCCACACCCCCCGCTACTTAAATATACCAACTCTGAGATTGCACTACATTGAAGTAAATGGAAATCTCCACCTACGGAGATTTCTGTTTACATTTTCGATGTTTTGCGCTTTTGGTGTACTCATGTCAAGAATATCGTATTCGATATTCTTGGACTTCGAACACATAAAGTAGACCCGTTCAGTGCAACAGGCAGTGTACATTACCAAGGAGTTCTTCCCGCAATAACCAGCAGTTCATCTGAAATATTCTTACAGTTCCTGGGTGCCCTATTCCTGGTTTACTGATACATTGTGTAATGTATATAGATCTTAGTATACCTTTGGCATCCACTATGCTATGGTTTCACCTGAAAACACAGCTGATCCTAGAGTAAGTGTTTTGTGACTGATGAGTATTGGTTCCTTTTATTTGTAGACTTTTTCAACATTCTGACACATACTTATTGTGAGGAAAGAAATAGCATTAAAGGATATGAAAGAGAAATCTGAGCTCTTGGTATTTTGATTTGTCATACAGAAAGGCCATTGTTCAGTCTGTCAACCAGTATTTATATGATACTGGGAAATTACTTGTGAAGAGAGAAAAAAAATCATTGGAAACCCTTAGGGGAAATTTGAAGGTTAATTTACTGACTAATATGTAAAGCCAGAGCCTACTTGTTAACTCATGTTACGTGTCCCTGTCTCCTGTTACTGAAATGTGTCTTCAGGTATATAAGCTTAAAACTGACAGTTCCCTTAGTTGGTATTTCTGTCTGAATGCACTTAAAAGCTTGGCAGTGCAACATAATCCTTGCCAGCATATAATCCTTTACTCTGAATCTGTGACTAGTGTGACTGCATCCTTATCGGTACTCAAATGTACATTAGTAACAGTCATCATATCTGAATTCACAGTCTTGTTAGGCCTTGTTATTCATGGCGGATGTAATATTAAACTCAGGGAGCCTTGATGTCTGTGTTTACTCCTTATTCATATGTGAAGTAATTTTTAACTCCATGATGCTTTTGTCAGGCTATCTCCTAATGGGTCTGTCACTAGCCTTCCTTACAGAAAGGTCTTGCTGGATAAATCCTTCATACAGTGACCCATATGCCACTATCTGTACAAAACATAAAAGCCTAAGATAAGAACTCTATAACTGGAATCTGTGACCCACAATAGAGTTTACAATAGTCCCAAATTTTTTACAGAAATTCAGTACATTCTTCCAATCAAAAGTACCAGCAAAAAGGATATTTATGGAAAGTTACATTCAACAGAACTTGAATCTCTTCTTAAATGTTTATTTTCTATTTCTGCTACCTTGCTTAACTTAGTGTTCTGTATTAAAAATCTCTTTTTTTTTTGTTTATTTAAATACATCCTAAAATTATAATGGAAATCCTTTAATGACTAGAAAATACGGTAAAAATCATCAGCATTAACCTTGGAATTTCATGTATTGAAAATACAACTCGTTGATTTTATCAGCACTAAACCATTGACCTTGACCATGATACAATGCAATGGGGTCATTTTAAAGTGCTGGTTTATTTCTGCTCAAATATTTTTCTGTTAAGAGTTATTGGCTATGCCAAATGCTGTTTGATGAGTTCTTTTCACTGGCTGCCTCACACCGAGACTTACTTCCCAAACCTGTGTCATAGCTTATGCTTCATCATCTGATGTACTTCTTAACTTATTTAGTCCTAGACATCAGAATCAGTGTGACATGACAGGCAATGGCTTTAGATGTCTTTTGCGACCCTATTAATATAGCTGACTGCTGGCGATGTTGAACAGATCTATAATCCCTGATATGCTCAGTGTGTGGAAGATGCTCTCTCACTTTCTTCTTAAAATACATATTTCTCAGCCTGGAGCAGGTATGTGTAATTGTTGATTGTAGAGCCATCTACATCTTTTTGTCTATCACTTGTGGTTCCATAATGATTTAAAAATGTAACTAGGCCTAATAATAACATTGTTATTCATTCATTGGGTTATTTATTGATTCATACATGCATTCACTCATTCAGTCTATAAAACCTGGTTTGTCTTACTTAGGGCTGTTGGGAATTTAGAAACCATCCAAACAAAAAGCAGGTTTAAGACAAAGAACTAATCTTGCAAAGGACATTGGGCCACCCCAGGACACATGTGTAACCTTATTTCTTGATTTTGTACTTATGGTAAGTTTATACGAATATTAGTCCTCTTAACTGCAGGCCTTTGGGATGTGGTAGGAAACTGGCACACTCAACCAGTGCTTATACCAACACAAGGAGAACATATAGTAAATACAGAAAAAAGCCAACTGATTTACATATAAGGCATTTGAGCCACAAACTAAATTCAAGAGCTAAGAGTTGTGAGCCCCCAGCACCAACCATTATACCACTGTGATATCCTAGCATTATAAAAATCGTGATATGGGGGGTGCCATTATTAAACAAAGTTTTTAGATGCTTAAAATGAACATGTTGCTCAGTTTTATATTTTATTTCTTTAACAAGGAGTCTGCATCCTATGTAACATTTAGAAAGTTTGCTTATTGAAAACATTTTTAAAAATTTCCCATTTGTAATTCAAGCTGGCAACCTTCATCCTTAGGTGCTAAAAAGGCACTACATTTTGACTTAGACTTCTCTTTTAAAAGTAGACTAAATAGAAGTCGAGGCACAGATTTAATCTTTAAGCATTTTCACTTTCTGTTGGCTGGTTAAGTCTGTATGTTTCTGTATGGTTTAACTTTGCCAAGGACCACCACTGTTTTAGTCACTTCACATAAGCAGACTGGTAGTGAAGGCCTTGTACTCAGGGTTCAAATTACTTTATTATTTGAAGTAACGATATAAGATGGAGTGCTGCATCAGCAGCTGGCCTGGAAATAAAAAAATATGAATTCACTCCAGTAGAAGAAAAGAAAATGTGTGCATGATGTTTCTATTTAAGGCCTCATTATCAGTGCTTATATGCACATACATGCAAGCAGACCAACATGAAAAAACAGATGGTTATTAAAGAAATAGTTTGAAGAAAAAGAAAAAAGTTGAAAAAGTAGAAAAATCAAGAAAAACTAATAAATGGTGATGCCTCTAATAAATGGTGATAACATAATAGGCTGAATTTACCTGCTAATTGAACTAATGAAGCAATAAAACACAATGTAAGAATAAGAGTGTCTAGAAAGCAAAATAAATTAAATGAAGGCCATAATGGCATAATTTCTAGTGAAACTCTATTTCCTCCTCTGTTGTAATAGTTTAACTGACAGTATGCACAGAAATATGGGTAAATGGCCTGCTTATACAGCTTGTATTGTTCATAGGTTAGTACTAGGCTAGCTGCCCTTGTGAGCCATTTTAAGCCTAGCCACTTATCCACTGTGAGATTTAAACCCTTTATCTTGTGCTTGTAAGGCAAACACCTTAACCATTAGGCCATCCTCCCAACCCTCCCAATTGTTCAATGGGCAAGTGATTGTCTTCTGTTTTATAGACTTGCTAACACTGGATTATCAGGCTTTGTAGATAAGTAAAATATGTGGTACTCATAATAAAGGTAAAAACATTGTTTCATCTTGTACATGTATCACATTCCCAGGGTTCTTGTTCATCCTCAGCAATGGCAGCTTGACCTGGGATATCCACAGCATTTTTGCACTGTTGATGTAATAAGCATATGTAGGCCCTCTCTGCAGCATGGCATGGAAAATCCTATCTACAGCAAAACAAAAAAAAAAAAAACATTTGTCAGTCAGTTGATCTAGATTGAAATTTTGCCAATGAAGAGCAAAAAAAAAAAAGAACAGCTTATTAGTTCAAGGCCACCCCTTCCCCCATTACTTTCGCGGGGAAAAATCAACAGCCCTTACTTCTACTGGCACACCACCCGGGTGGCTCTAGATACACAACACACCCCTTCCCTCTTCTGCCCCAGCCATTCAGGTCCCATTTCTGTGCCCATTCCCCTGACTCTCCTTCCACACTTTGTATCTTTTACTCTGTTAGAAACTGCTTGCTACAAATGTAGTTAATAGTTGCTACAGTTTATACCCTGCCTGTATGAAGTGCTGCAACACTCAAGTTTTAGTTAAAAAAGGAGAGATTTTCTTTTTTATACTTTTATACTTTTATAGCTTCATAGGTGAGTACTAGGCTAACAACCACTAAGGCCTTTTTAAGCCTAGCATGCATCCCAAATCTCCAAATCTTTGACAAGTTCTGGTACTCTTGATAAGTTAAGTCAGGGCTAAAGAGATGAAACATTTACAAACGGGCCTGGGAGATGAATCATTTACAGGCTGCCTGTCTCCACTACAGACATAAGTGTCAAACCAGAGATGAATTTCCTGTTCCCCATCCAGTTGTCCAAGTTGCACTTGAATTGGGTAAGGGAGGAACTCTGCTTCAAACAAATGGGGAGCCTGTTCCAAAGAAGGGGTAGTCTCTGGGATTCATACCTAACTCTCCAGCATGTACTATTTATGTCACAGGCAAGGTTTAAGCCTTTGAATGGTTAATTCTGATGTTGTTTGTTTTGCAGCTATGGAGAAGGTCCATCAGGGTAGGACCTGGCAATGCCTTGTATACCAGGCATGGATCTCCCCTCAACAGCCTGTAGGAGACAGAATATAAGGTTAGGGCTTTGAGGCTGTCTGAATATGACATGTTACTTACTCCCTGTATTCTCTCAGTGAGGATCTTCTGTGGATATTAAAGTTGTTGGATGTGCCTGGTTAGGTACATACCAAAGGGGGCATCGTACTTAACGATAGGTCTGCTGAATGCTGAATGCAGTAGAGCAATGACCTCCTTGGACCTGGATGCCATACTTTTGTTTATATGTTGCACAACATAGAATGATTTCCTTATTACTGTAGACACACGATGGTCAAAGGTTTGATGACTGTCTATGTGTATCCCCAAGTCCCTGACTACTGGGTCAGCTCATAGGGGTATGTTTTCAATATGACAGTTGCCAGGGGTGGATGACTTCCTGAAGGATACTATTATGCATTTCTTGGCATTTTATTTTAGTCTATGGCTCTGATAAAAGTTATTTGTCTGTGTCAGCCTTTCCTGGAGAATATTAGTGTTGGTGAGGAATTCTATGACTGGGTGCTAATTTGCAATCATCTGCGAATCTGTCAGCCAGACAGCCTTGACAATGGCCTTGACTTAAGATAAGTAAATGGCAAAAAGGAGCAGTCCCAGGACTGATCCCTTAGGAACTCTTTTTGTGACAATGTAGCAAGCAGTTGCTACAGTTTAGAACAAACACAGAGCCTTACAGCACTCAGGTTAAAAGCCAGTATTGCATAAAAGACAGATCCAGAATGCTGATCTCACTCACAAGGCAGTTGCCCTCTTGCCCCACCCTAGTTGTGCTACTGCTCTTATACATCATAAAGATTGTAGTTCTGACAAGCCATAGGAGAAAAGAGCTTCAGTAAAACTTAATCAGCCAATTGGAATTATCCCCCAAACAGATCATCCCTATTTAGGAAAAGAAAAAAACACTGTCTATCTTAAAGACTCTTGTGACTGTAATTGCTTTTCAGACAAAGAGTAACTCTCACTATCTGTTGCATCTCCACCCAAGGGAATACATTTTTTTCTAAGCTTCAGACTCTCAAATATTCTTAGATTCTAAGATTCGGTCATTATGAGTCTCGCTGCTGCAATAATAATACATTGGAAAATCTGTAAATCTTATGATCTTGGTACCTGTGATCTGTAATGTGTGAACCCCATTTTAAAATTTTTGGTGGTGACTCATAAATACAGGACGCACTTGCCCTTCAAGGGGTAGAGCAATTGATTGGCTACTTCTTAACAGAAGCAAAAGACACAGCCCACACACATACCTAATGTAAGTCATTCTTTGGGACAACACAAATATTCATTAGAGAAGCAGTAGGGCCTAAAGAAAAACCTTCCCTAGTCCCTTAGTGAATGACAATACTATCCCTGTCACCCAACCCATGTACTTGGGTGCAATAATGGCTCATATAGCTTCCACCTGCTTCAGTGGTTCATTTAGGCAGGTGGAATGAAGACCTGTTTATCATCAATGATTGGGGGGGGGGGGGCAGGGAGCAAAAGAAAATTAAAAGCAAAATAATAATGCTTAAGTATGTGTGCATTTGTCATGTCTTACTGTAATGACTTGACACATAACAGCTTTATAAAAATTGGAATTTGAGGGTAGTCAGGCATTACTGTAGTTTTTACTTGAAGCACACGACTTAATCACTTTCATCACTTTAGATATCACATTATTTACAGCTGTGTAATGATGCTTCAAGTCCAACAGAGTGTTGGACATGTTGCAGGAGTTCTGATAACTCCTCTTTGTCAAGGATATACCTCACTCTACCATTTCATACCTCATATTACCTCAGCCATGCACAGTCAGGCAGCTCTTCCTACTAACACACCTAGCATAATTTTAAACTGAAAGCCACAGAATCTGGGATCATGACAAGTTTTCTACTGACAGAGAGCCAGCTCATAATTACAAATTTGTGTGTGTGTGTGTGTGTGTGTGTGTGTGTGTGTGTGTGCGCGCGCGCGCGCGCACGCACAGTGTGCACACACGTGTGTGTGCTATGTATGTGTGTTACATGTGCTATGTGTACTGTATGTGTGTAGTTTGTGTTTATAGGTGGTAGGCTGCAGGCATTTTGCTGCAATTGAAATTTTATTATATTTACAAAAAAAAAATATTTCCGTGAGCTCTATAAATATATTAGCTATTTCTCTTTGCCTTTCTTATGCGCAGTTCATAAGTGTTAGTAACTGGTTAGGGGAGAGACAGAGAAATTAGCTGCCAGAAACTACTGTGTTGACTTGATGTCTTTTACTGAAATACAGTTTTCCTTAATTTTGATTGGACTTGTGTCTATGTATTTTGAAATGTACCACTGACCCCTTTTAGGAAAGCTGCAAGTAATGTCAGCTTGCATAACTGAACACAGGGTGGCAAGTGATAGCAAATCCCTTCATCTTACTCAAATGTATCCTTTAAATATTTTGGGGGGAAGGGCACTACTGGCATAAAAATGGTGAAAGGTCCTCACATCAACATTGTGAAATCCCTTTAACACATAATTGTCAGTAGTGACTATAATCTGTTCAGAAACCGTCAGCTTCACCAGCATGGATAAACGAGCCTGTACAAAGCATTATACTCTGTAAATGAATACATATGAGTTTCTTGAGTCTGTTAGCAGGAAATGGTCTGATTGTATTTTCACTAGGACATAAGGTGAATCATTTCTAGACTGCTAATAATGGAAAGGTTAAATTGACAAATGCCACCTCTGAGATGTTAAATACCACATTAAGAACTAATAATTTATTGTTATAAGACTTGTAAGTGTAATATTCAACTGAAAAACTTAAAAGCAAACTCCAACCAGAAGCTGAAAACATATAGATCTCATTATATCTCAACCTCCTGAGCCTCATCACTTGACACTTATATTGTTATTATTATTGCATATTTTTTAATTTGCTAGGAATGGGACTGCTGAACTGATGTGTTTTTATGTTTAAATTTGTTTATTTATTTGTTTCTTTGTTTCTTTGTTTGCTTGTTTATTTTTAATATTGTTTTAGTGTGTACGTGGGTTGCTTCAGAAACTCTTTTTAGCAATGATCTGGGTTGCAAGGGAAAAGGTAAATACAATGTATAGAAATTATGAGCAATTTAATGTAGTCAGGCAACCAGCTTCTTTTGTGGAGGTGGGAGAAACTGCAGTTCCTGAAGAAAACCCATGCTGACGAGGATAGGACACGCAAACAGTAAAGGGAAGTCATGACTGATCTTCAGACCTTAGAACTGTGAGGCAGAGATCCTTCCACAGTTACATGAAGCCCTTTTATTTCACATACCTTAGACACAGGTCATATGGTTAATTTCTACATTTAGTTACAAATCTGTGAGTTACTGACAATGTAATATGTCTGGTAACTGCTTCAGTGTTTCTTATTCAAAATTTGTAAGTGAAAGTTGGCACAAAGCCTTTCATTGTGCTTTTATTTATTTTGTATTTATCTATTTAGTTAGTTAGTTTATTAGCAAGTTAGTTGGTTAGCTATTCAAAGCAGTCAAACAGATTTTTTTTTGTTAAGTATTTAGAACACTATTCTAGCAGGCATAAATGCCCACCTCTGTACTGCCTTAGTTAATTAGATGCCAGCAATAAGTGCTGTGCTCAGTTAGCTGTCATGCTTTGAAAACTTGATAAAACAGATTCAGACAATCTATATTGCTTTTATACTGTTGTGCTGTCCTTAATTTACTATATTTATATGAATAATAGCAGTATTTCACTAGAGAGTACTTGTCAATTTGGTTATATAGTCTTGTATAAAATGATTTCTGCTCCTCATATAAATTGTTCTCCAATTATTAACTCTTGTAAGGGTTTCACTGTAACTATTATATATGTTTTACAGCATGTTACTAACCTCAGCACTATGCAGTCTCTGGATATGAAATTGTAGATACTGGCGTACAGTGATTGCTGCAGAAAGAATTCCATTTCCCATATGTTATGCAGGCTTAAATTAATCGCTTTATGACATAACATGAGATCTAAACAGGAAAACAAACATACACACAGTGGGATTATTGTGATTTCTGGCAGGAAAAATATGATAATAAAAAAATTCAAAGGGACTGAAGAACTTCCAGGTAGTAATTTACATCTAGGTGATATAGCTGGAAGAAAAATAAATCCATGCTTATGTTAACTCCATTGTTTTTTATAAAGCAAGTTTGCAGTGCAGAAAGCAGTAGAGATGTTACTTTTTCCAGTTTCTTAGCAAGTGACTCATTCAGCTCATATGCCAGCATATATTTTCAAAAGCAGCTAGAATGAATAAAGTTTGTACAGTTTCTTTAAGTTGTATGCAAAATAAGCATGAGACTTTGGGGGGATTCATGAAGGTATTGAGACGTGTGCACCTCATGGTACATGTCACAGTACCCATTTGATATGCGGCACCAATCCTACCACACTACAGCACCACATAGGGCTGGAGTTATGGCCATCCAGAATGCTTATGAGCCTTCTGGGGGAGAAGCATATGCTAATTAGCTATATGCTCCACCCTCCCCATAGGAGGGCATCTACATGCCAAGCAATTCAAGAAATCACTCAAAAGTGTAGATCAGCATAGCCAACCTCACCATGTCACTGTATTGAACAGGGCCAAAAGACCACATTCAGCTTCCCTCCATGACCATGATATGGGGGTCTGGGGAATATGGGAGCCACTAGACACCAGGCCTACCTAATCCTTGATGTGCTGCCATGGCACTATGAGTACTACAGGCATCATGGCAGTGGGAGAAACACTAGACACAAGGAATATATTAATGGCACAATCAGCAGTACAAGGATCAGGGCAGTGGGAGAAAACACTGGACACAAGGGGTATATTAATGAGATACCTACTGAAAGCACGAAAGTTACAAAGTGCGAACGCTCAGATGAGCAAAAATGCCACAAATCAAAAACGTTATTGCCCCCCCCCCCACATCCCCTGATAAATATATATTCCAACTCCAAGATCGCACTGCAGTGAAGAAAGGGCAAATATTCTGATCTTCACTGTACTGTGATGAAAAAAAACAAACTTCGATTTGCGGCATTTTCGGTCATCTGAGCATTTGCACTTTGTAACTTTCGTGCTTTCAATATGTAACCATGTTAATGACACCATCAGCAGTGCAGGGATCAGGGAGTCAGGGGAAAACACAAGACACAAGGGATATATTAATGATGCCATCAGCAGTACAGGGATCAGGGTGTCAGAGGAAAACACTAGACACAGGGCATATATTAATGGCACCATCAACAGTACAGGGATCAGGAAATCGAGGGAAAATACTAGACACAGGGGATATATTAATGGCACCATCAAAATTACAGGGATCAGGTAATTAGGGGAAAGCACTGGTGGTGCTGCGGTAGCATTGTCACCTCACAGGAAGACGTTGGGCCATTCGATTCTCAGCTAGAGTGTCTTCTGTGTGGAGACATGCATGAATGGGCATACCTCATTGAAGGTTATGCATCAGGGCTGGCAAATTCGGCACATAAAAAATCTACTGCCAATCATTAGCGGACCGGAGTTCCGCTGTGGTAACCCCTAACCAGGAAAAGCTGAAAGACACAAACAAACAAACTAGACACATGGGGATATATTAATGGCACCATCAGGGAACTGTGGAAAACACTAGACAGAAGGGATATATTAATGACACCATCAGTAGTACAGGGATCAAGGAATCAGGGAGAACACTAGACACATTGGCTATATTAATGACACTGCCAGCAGTATGTGGATTGGGAGAACACTAGACGCAGGGGATATACTAAAGACACTGGCAGGAGGTGTGGATTGGGGATTGGGGAGAAACACTAGACAATAAGGATACATTTTTCTTAGGTGCCATAATAGCACTGGCAGCAGTGCCAGGGGTTGAGGGGGTTGGCGGAATTGCTGGACGCTAGGGATAAATTTTCCTTAAGTGCCTTAATTGCAGAAGCAATTGTTCAGAGATGGGGAGATGGAATCCACCAAAGACTACTCAAAGTCTTGTGTGACAATGGCATATTAAACAGTACTGGGATTGTGCGGGGGGGGGACCACAGAAGAATAAACAGGTAAAGGATAGGTACAGGTACTGTGGTGCGTGTGTGTTTTGTGTATTTGTATATGTGTGGCAGAATGACTGGGGGAAACACAATGTCTACACAAACAGTAGTTTACTACTGCAACGTGCATATCAGCAATGATCTGCACATCACGGCAGTAACTGCAATTCAGAGCCCTGCTAATTATCCAATAACAGGGCTTTACCTCATCAAGGCTAAACTCGCTCCAAATTACAAAATACTGCAGCATGGGAAAAGGGCACTTCAGCTCACTGTAGGCCCTTTGATGAATTCCTGGGAATGTGTAATCTTTAAGGTGCTGACAAGATAATATTGTTATAAAAAATATTATGTTATTATTGCAGATGGAGTCACTATCAAGTGACTGTCTGTCTTCTAGTAGAGCTGAAAGAAAACTTTATTATATGGATGCCAGTTTGTTAAATTTTTCCTTTTATTTTTAACAGTTCAACAAAAATAAAATCATGTAAAATGCCATCTCTCCTGTTCTTACAGAAGGAAATACAATACATGATTTGCTCTTTATAACACAGGTTTAGGTCACGTTTAGTAGCCCCATCACAATTTTGACATTCTCAGGAACATAGATTGAGAACCAAAGTCAATGTCTGTAAAACAGAGAAGATACCAAAGATAATTAAATGCTGCCGACAGAAGTTGATACAGTCTTGACATAATAATATTTTCTGGTTTTGTGACACTTGTTAAACTTTTGTCTTAAAGATCACAGAGATCTACTTTACATGGAAGGTTGATGACTAGTACTTTCATTCTTTGGCAGTGGATGTTTAGCCTAGGCTATAAAATTACACAGCTATAATTACATAACATAATGGCTTTAATAGTTGACTCTGGTGACTTATGTACCATACCATGGAGCAGTAAACATACAGTGAGATATATAATTAATTTGTAAAATGTTTGGGTAAACTGAACACAAAATTTCTTTTTTTTTTTTTTTTAACTTTCATTTTTCTTGTTGTAGAATAGGTCTTCCTACAGCATGACTTCTTCCAGTGATAGAATTAAATATATTTATTTTGATGATTTTATGCTGAATTCTTTGATTTCCTTTATACCTACCACACACACAGACACACACACACACACACACACACACACACACACACACATGTATACAGCAATATATATAAAAGATAGTATTTCAGTAACATACTGCCTACCCAAATTACAGGACTTTTGTTGTAGCCACCTGAGGGCACCAGAACTTTTCTCATGTCTGTAATTCAGATTGTGATACAATCTATAAATAAGTATTAAAAAGACATAAAAACTGTGAGACAGTCATCTGTCCACAGTTATCATCCTTTGAGGGTGTATCTTGTTTCTTAGACATGCATTACTTATAGTTTTAGTGCACCTGTCTCACAAAGATGCCATGTAATAAACTGAAAACAGAAGTGGCAGGTATTTAAATAAAGCTTTTATTTATTCTGGTATGCATTCCATGCTAACTTTATTTTAGTTCGTGTAAATTTCTTTCCAGGCTCAAAACAGTGGATGTCACAGCTTAGTTGGACTGTATCCTATGAAGGAAAACTGTGTGGCATTGTAATTGCAAAGACAGTTTTTTTCAGCCTGCTTCTAAATATTGGTTTACTGATATTAATTAGGTATCATGGTATTACAAACACATTTTATGACAGCTGCCATTCTTTTGAAGTTGGTTTTAAACTTGCTTTGCCATTATTATTTTATTTGAGGAGGGGAAAAGGAAAACATGACTTACACAGCTTCCTCGGAACTGCCACTCACACCAAATGTGTTTCTGCTTTTTAACTAGCCTATCTCCCTGCACATTCCCAAGTAGACAGTGGAAAAGTTTTATTCATTTTTAAGTGGTTGCAATAGTTCTGCGCACCTACTGATGAAAAGCAAATGCAATAAAATAATGAAACCGCTCACGGTGAAACTATACCATTACGATTCCACTGCTGCCAGGAAAGGAGACTTGCAGTTCAGTAGCATCAGTAAAATTGTTAGGAAATAAATAATCACAATTTGAATTTTTGCCGGGATACCGCATCAAATGGACAGTGACAGTACTTCCCCTTTAAGGCCGTAACATTCAGTAGCTTCAATTTCATTACTCTAAATATGGAAGACTGCCCAAGTGAACTATGTACAAAACATATGTACGTATATATAAATATAAACTAGGCAGGACAAATATTTCCAACTTGAGATCAGTCACAATTATTATTGGCTCTAGCAGGGGCTTTTGTTGAGACTATTTTGAGCTGCTAACAAGCTATATAAGCCGCTAACAAGCTATATAACATCTCATGACCTTTTCAGTAACCAAAACACATTGTTTGCTCGTATGTTGGGCAATTAAATGTCTGATTTTTTTTATATAAGAAGAGACTTCACGATGATGCCATGACTAGCTAAGGCATTATTTCACTTAAAAAATACAAATGTCACTGGTCAAGTGACTTAATGAGGAGTGTGTGCAGGAAGTTAGTGAATGAAAGGTGTACAGCAATGTATACAGAACATTAAGACTGGAAGGGCTTTTTTCAGATCAGATAGGTTTAATACCACTGCAGTATTCCATGATGGATCACTTATTTTCCACTATTTAAAAGTGTAAAGTGTCACTGGAAAGCTACTGTGCTTTTTTATTGAACCCAAAATATCTGCTGGGAAGTATACAGTAGCATTCAGTTATCCCTGTCATCTTATTACTGTGTTTTGAAGAACACGTAGACATCTGCTGGCAAAGTTATTCTTCTACCTCATTCATAAATATCTGCATTTAAAAGCATTTTCTGACATCAAAGTATACTGACAGAAAATAACAGTGGTTGACAAAATGGGCAACTTCTTATGTCTGCCCTCTGAGGGTAAAATATTGGGCCGTTGGTGCAGAGATTAAGACTGATCTGTTAACACAGTACTTCCTATTGTACATGGTTTGATTCCCTCAGCTTTCACGTGCCTATTGTGTGACTGAGCAAGTTACTTACTGCTTTGGGGCAACTGGGAATTTAGACTAGGCTCATTAATTGTCGCCTGGACAGCAAGCATAGTAACTACAATTAGAAACCTACTGCTCAGTATTTATTTATTTATTTCACATTTGTTTACCGGGAAAGTCCAACTGGACACAGGTCCTTTTTTAGCAGAGGCCTGGAGAAAAAAGCTCTAGTAATAAATGGTAAACACATTGTTAAAGTTAATAATACAAGGAAATTCTAGTAGCATACAAAATCACCAGTAATACAATAGTGGCCAGTACAGTACTTTAGAGGTTACAGTAACATAACATGTGATACATGCATTTAGATAAAGAGGAAGGCAAGTTACAATAGACATGAGAGAAAAGATTGACGTGCGATAGCACCCACTGTGCAAGGTGTGGTTACATCTACAGAACTTAGAGTTATCCAGGATGGTTGCAAGAACAAAGCCAGGTGTCGACTAAGTGAGAATTTAGGAGTTTGCGGAAGCCCTTACAAATGCCTTCTATGAACACCTCCAGGACTGCATGGATCAGGCAATCCCAAATAAAACCAAGACTCTTTCCACAAAGGGCAAACTTCCAGTCTGGTGGACCCCAGCCATTAACAAACTTTACAATAAGAGGAGAAAGCTATTACATGATAGAACAAAATCCATAAAAGGGAAGTCACCCCTGATCATTATTAGTAAAAAAATACGAGCACTCATAAAATCAACTAAGGCCAATTTTGAGAGAAAAATTGCCATGGATTCAAAGGACAATCATAAGGCCTTTTTCAGCTATGTTAGGAACCTGGGTGGAAACTCCCAGATATGCTCAGAATTAGTCCAAAATGATACAAAAATCACTGAACCCACAGACATTGCCAACATACTGGCAGACAGGTTCAGTGCAAACTTCACCCCTCTCCCCTAAAGGAGAGATAACTATCCCAGCCGAGTGTAGCCTCCCGGACATCTCAAATGCGCAGGTGAAAGCTGCTCTCTCTAAAGCTAAAAACACAGCATCAATGGGACCGGATGGTGTCCCCGGCTGTGTGCTACGAGCTAAATGAGGAATTAAACCCGCACATAAGGCAGCTGTTTAATCTCAGCCTTACCACAGGATACGTGCCCAAGGAGTGGCGTACGGCAACTGTGGTCCCACTCCACAAAGGCGGTGCCTCTACGGACCCTGGTAATTACCACCCCATAAGCTTAACAAGTCTAGTCTGCAAAGCTATGGAGAGGATCATAATGGAGCTCATAAACAAAGATATAGGGGACTTGCAGACATTGGACCCGACCCAGTTTGGCTTTGTCAAGGGAAGATCATGCCTTTTGAACTTGGCTGACTTCTTCGAAACAGTCACCAAGGCCATTGATGAGGGAAAGGCAGTCCATACAGCCTACCTTGACCTTGCAAAGGCTTTCGACACAATACCCCACTCGGGTATTGTAGAAAAACTTACCAGCTTAAATGTAAACCCATATGTCACAAGATGGGTTACAAACTGGCTTAAGGACAGAACCCACAGGGTTAGAGTTGCTGGTGCTGTGTCAGACTCCAAGCCGGTCACAAGTGGTGTCCCACAGGGCTCGGTCCTTGGTCCCCTATTGTTTGGCAGCTACTTCTCAGAAGTACAGGCCAACATGGGAGGACTTTGGCTGACAAAGTTTGCAGACGACTGCAAACTGGGCCATAGTGGAAAGTGCATCGGACACGGATATCCTTCAGAAGGGACTCACGGAAACAGATAGTTGGTGCCAGAGCCATGGCCTGAAGTTAAACGCCAAAAAATGTATAGTCATACCCTTCGGGAAAAACAAGGTAACCCCAAGCTACCATATAGGTGGCAATCCACTAAGCACAGAAGAGGTTATCAGGGACCTGGGGACCCAGGTTGACAGTGGCCTTTCTTTTGACACTCACATTGCTAAAGTGGTTAGAAAGACCTTCTACATTGCCCACCTGATCATGAAGGGATTCACATCCAGATCTAGTGAGGTCATTGTTCCCTGTACTCTTCACTTATCAGACCAATGATCGAGTACAATGCCCCATTCGGGATGTATCTCACCCGACATCTGCAGCAATTGGAGAGACCCCAAAAGTTCCTCACCAAAAGGATAAAGGGACTCCAAAATCTGTCATATGCTGCCAGATTGAAGAAACTCCAGCTCTATTCAGTCGCATACCGTCTGCTCAGAGGTGACATGTGCCTGACATACAAGGCCATGTCCAACCCGGAAATAATGGACATGCTCCACCTCAAAAAATCCAAATCCACCAAAACCACTAGAGCAAGCGACTTAAACCTTAGCACGGATATAAATAGGGCGTGCTGGAGGGATAGATTTATCACTCAGAGACTCCCTATGCTGTGGAATAAAATCCCGGTCCATGTGAGGCAGAGCACCTCGCTGACTCTGTTCAAGAGAAATCTAGACCTGTGGATGGGAGATCGTAGGTTTACCCCAGGAATCATCTCTGTGTCACTGCTGGACAGAGGCACAACAAACTAATGGGCACAGTATTTTTTCATATAAGGGGTGGCGTAAGCCACAATAATTTGGGCTAGGCTTATAAATGCCTTAGGGCAGATAGCCTAGTATAAACCTATGAACCTATGAACTGTGGAGCAAGAGGAAATAGAGGTTGGCAGTTTATTCCATATTTTAGGAATGACATTAGAGAAGAGAGATTCCCCAGCTGAGTTGTTAGCTTTGGTGGTTTCTAACAGCAGTTTGTCACTGGAGCAGAGGGTTCTAGAAGTGGTGTATGGTTGTATGAGTTTTCAGAGCAGGGATTTTATTTGGTTGATGTTGGAATTTTGTGGGCAAAGGTAAGTTGCTTATAGTGCAGCAGTTGAGGAAGTTCTAGCCATTTTAGGTGTTTAAGAGCTAGGCAGTTGTGTGACCTGTGTGTCGCATCAGTAGCAAACTTGGCAATTTTAATATAACAGGATTCTAGCTTTGGTAAGATCAGTTTTACATAGGTTGGTTAGTATAGGGGAGGTACATAGGAGAGCTGACAGGAGGTGTGTACAGATGATGGTACCTTTTGTGGATCTAGTTAAGAATTGGTTGTTTCTATAAAGAAGATCTACAGTAGTTTCTTGTGAACATTTTTAATAGCTCACGCAATATGAATGTCAACAGCGGCGGATTTAGGCATGGGTGCAGGGGCGCGCGCCACCCCCTTTTAAAACTTATATAATTTTTTTTTTTTGAAAATCGGAAAAAAATGTACTACCAAAACTGTACACTTTCTGGTTTTCTACTTACATTTTTTTTGTACTCTTAAAAAAGAAGTGCACTATGTTCTGTTGAAAATGGAAACTTTAGGTGCATTCTTTTATTGACAGACAATCCATAGATAGTCACCAAACGTGCCTAATGTATCAGATATGCAATTGGAAGTTGCAGTCAGGTGATCCTCCATCAAGTGCAACTCCCTTGTAGTTGAATTAGGTGTGTTAGTGAGAACACCCAGCATGAAACTTTGTAAAAGTTTGACTAGTGAAATAATCCCTGATTCCGAGTTGGACGAACGTGTTTTGCAGAGTGGGCAGATTAACTCTGAAAAAAAAAACTGTGTGAGCAACTCACCAAGTGATTCTGCCGTAAGGTACTTATTATTATAAGTATTATTATATACTATTATTATTATATTATTAATTATTTTTTTCTCCTGAAGTACTGATCCAAGGCACCAAAGTGGTAGAACTATCTACGTTATAAATGTGTAGCATTTAGGAGCTCCGATGCAACTTTTATGCTTATAAACTGTAATGCCAGTTTCATCTGGAAAGCAGAATCTGCCTCTGTAAATTATCTTAAGCGCTGCCGTTCTTTTGTCATTACATGTTAATTATTTTACAGCAGATTGCCTTTCTCACAAATGATGCGGTTAGCATGTTTGCCTCTACAACAACTTTCACGAAATCACTGATGTTACGATGCAACCTTGTTCCAAAACACAAAAGGGCCACACACCTCCACGGCCAGTGACCGCCCAGGACGCCATACTGGATGGCCTCATAAAGGTCGCATTTTATTTATTTAAATTTTATTATTTTTCATTTCAATCTCTTCATCTTTCAAACACACCACACCAGGACTTGAGAGACAAAAGTTTGTGCTCTTCTCGGCGCCCCATCTCTGAGTACGTCCTGACAGTATTGTGACATTTGCGCCCCTCCCCACTCAGTAGCAGCAGTATTGAGGAGAATTTAAATCTCGCTTTAGACACTTAAAAGCTGTATGTTGATTCTTAAGTTACAGCCAGGGTGTCTCAGAATGTGTATTCATAACATGGTTTCCATTTATAGTACTTGCCAACTTACAGTAAGATCTAGGATGGGAAGTTACTAGCCTTTTAAAAACAAGAATTGCTAAAGAAAAAAAGTTTATTTAAACATGAGTAACTCTATGGTGAAGTTTACAATGGATGGTGGGCGATAGATTTACCATCTGCAAGCATACCTTTCAGCTGTCTGGATTTTCACAGAAATCAAAAGATGTTCATCGTGCATACAGCTGCAGTAATCACAGATGGGTTTTCTGCCATCAGGCGGGTCCTCGGTCAGCCGAATTCCAAAGTCTAGGTCCGGCGTCAGTTGTTGTCGCTTTCTTTCCTGACGTCAGTGAGGCAGGGGTATATAAGACACAGCCGACGACATTTTCTTCAGTCTCTTTTGCCGCGCGGTGCCCGAAGCAGAAGCAGTTCGCAAGTGCCGGTCGGCCAGCTCCTGAATTTACGAAAAATTGGAAACTGAAGTCTTCATTAAAGCTAAGTACCCTGTTGGGGAAACTTTTCTTGCCTCAGACCGATGTCAGAAAAAGTTAACAATTGTATTGCTTGTGGGAAGCAAATACCGCATAAGGATTTCCATTCCCTCTGCATACCTTGTTTAGGCCCAGACCACGACGTCTCGGGCTGTCGCTGGCGCTACTTTCAATAAACGCACTATTAAGCGTCGGGCGGAGTTCGCCCAACACTTTTTTGGTAAAGCCTTTGATTATAAAATGTCGTCAGAGACTCCGACTACCGTTTTGTCCAAAAAACGCAAGGACAAGGACCGACACGCGAGGTCCGCGGTCCCCACCGACACCACGCCAAAACTGGCTACACGTGGTCCGGTTCTCAGCGAGACGCCTATGCAGTCCCTGACTACCGACGACACTTCTTTGGCGGTGTCTTCTGTAACCGAGACCGCAGGTACCTCGGCCCATACCCAGACTACAACCACCAAAGCCACTGTGAGCGTTGAGCCTCCTAATGTGGACAGGTCCACTTCCACCCATGGTGTCTTTAGACCCTCATCTTCCTTTTCCATTAAGGCCTTTACTAAGTCCAAATCAGCCAGGCATCCCAAGAGGCCTGTTGCACAGGGCCCATCTCCAGGCCCCATGCCTAAAAAGCAGATGCTTAAAATGGCTGAGGATTTAATTACTCTTATCAGGGGTTCCCAACCCCCTCCAGACAAGAGACCCAGAGTGGAGGAAGATTCTCCCTCTTCTGATCAGGGCTCCATTTTTCAGAACATTCTGATGTAGAGGAACACTCTTACTCCCCTTTTGAAGATTCTGATGCAGAGCAGTCCATTCCTTCTGTATCTCCTCCTGAGGATTTTTCTTTTGGGGAAACCTTGCACACATTGAGGGAACACTTCCATTGGGAAGGCCAAGACTTTTCTGATTCCAAGAAAAGACTTAGGGAATTTCTTTTGTTACCTCAACACAGACCTCTGGCAATACCTCCTGTCTTGGACATACTTGATGATGTTTATTCGGAGGCTTGCCTTAATCTGGATTCCCTGCCTCCTGCCCCAGTCAAGCCTGATAAGTACTACAGAGTTCCTAACTCTCACCAATTTCTTTACAAAAGCCATAATGCTGACCCTGAAACCATTTCTCAAGGCCCCAAGGGAATGAAGGCCTCTACTGCTAAGAATCCACTACCTTCCGAAAGAGAGTCAAGATCCTTAGAAAGGTGGGGAAAAAAGGTATATACCTCAGCCACCCTAGCCATGAGGGCCTTAAATTGTCAGTTTCATATGCTTAAATATCAACAGTTTCTGTTATCACAATTAAGAAATAAAATGTCTCAACCTGAACAACCAGATTTGAAGGAGTTGCAGGATATGATGCATAGTGCAGAACAAGTGGGTAAACACACCTTACAATGTGGCTATGATGCCCTAGAGGCCTCAAGTAGAGCTGCTGTTACAGGATCAGTCATTCGTAGACATGCCTGGCTTAGGGAACAAATCTTGCCTGATCATGTGAAAGCTAAACTTCTAGATGCTCCTTTACAAAAGGATGTGCTTTTTGGTACTAATGCTGAGGATATATTACGGAAAATGGAAGAAAAAGCCAAATCTATGCAAACTGTCAAAGCTTTTCTACAGGTTCAACCACCACATTTTAGCAGAAATTGGCCTTCTAAAAACTGGTCCTTTCCAGCCACGGACAAGCCCCAAAGAGGTAGATACAGGCGCACAAGGGGCAGAGGACAATCACAAGGATCATATAGAGGCAGGCAATGGCAAACTCCAGCACCAAGACAGTGCACAACAATACAGGAAACAAGCCCAATGACTTCCTCCTTTCCATGCCAAGCAAGTCTCAGCTGGCAGCACCCTTGGGAGGAAAGCTGGCATTATTTACAAGAAATTGGCATATTGTCACAACAGACAAATGGATCCTGGACGTTATAAACAGAGGCTACAGATTTCATTTTCACACTCTTCCAAAAATGAGAGGCATGCCAAACCTGCCACACAATCAAAGGGCAGAGGCACAACTACAAATTTCAAAGCTCATAGACATGAAAGCTATTCAAGAGGTACCTACTCACGAACAAGGTCAAGGTTTTATTCCAGGCTATTTCTGGTACCAAGGAAAGGAACCGACTGGAGACCCATTTTGGACTTATCCATCCTAAACACATTCTTACTGCACCAAAATTCAAGATGCTCACATTACAGCAGCTTCTTCCCATGCTGGGCAAGGAGTTTTGGATGGTAACATTGGACCTCAAGGAGGCATACCTGCATGTCCCAATCAGACAAAGCTGCAGAAGATACCTCAGATTTCTTGCAGGTTCAATCCACTATCAATTCTCTGCATTGCCCTTTGGCTTATCTACTGCCCAGAGTATTCACGAAATGCCTGGCATCAGTAATTGCCTACTGCAGACTTCAAGGGATACAAATTTACCCTTATTTGGACGACTGCCTGATCCAAGCGGACAGCAAGCACATACTTCTGGAACATCTGGCTTATGTAACACGGTTACTGCATTCTCTGGGATACACAATCAACAAAGAGAAATCCAGGCTAACACCATCTCAGAAAATAACTTTCCTGGGTGCCAACTTGGACACAAACACCCAGATGGCCTATCTTACGCCAGAAAAACAGGGGCAACTAACTCAGTACTTCAAAATACTAGCAAATTGTACCAGGCTTACTGCAAGGAAAATCCTGCAGGCTCTGGGCTTCATGGCTTCTTGCATTCTTTTAATCCCATGTGCAAAGTTGCATATGAGGAAACTTCAGTGGTACCTAAAAAACCTATGGTCTCAACACAGCCACAGTTTGGAAACAATAATACCAATAATTCCATGTTTGCAAAAGGAATTTCTATGGTGGGTCCAAGCATGTCAAACAAACACAGGTCTCCCATTCTGCAAGCCTCAAACAAATCAAGTCATCACAACAGACGCCTCAGATTATGCCTGGGGGGCACACATGACAGACAGGTGCATTCAGGGCAAATGGTCCCAAAAGGAAAAGCACCTTCACATCAATCAAAAAGAAATGCTAGCAGTGATAAATGCAATTACAGCTTTCAAGGACCTCCTGCATCCAGGACAATTATTGATAAGAACAGACAACACCACAGTAATGTGGTACATAAACAAACAAGGAGGAACACATTCATACCCCCTGTGCAGACTAGCCATGACACTTTGGAACTTGGCTCTGGAATGGCAAATCGAACTTCAAGCACAGTACTTGCCAGGTTTGGAAAACGCTCTGGCAGACAATCTAAGCAGAAATATGACAGATCTACACGAATGGAAGTTGCATCCTCAAGTGTTTACAAAAATAATCCAAGCATGGGGGAGGCCAGACATAGATCTCTTCGCCTCCCACAGGAATCATCAATTGGAAAAGTTTTGTTCAAGTACCTTTCATCCAAAGGCCTGGAGAGTGGACGCCCTTTCATTCAGTTGGACAGCACGGAGAGTTTACGTTTTCCCACCTCTGCCTCTTCTGCCCAAGGTGCTCTTGAAAGCAAGAGCAGACAGACCGAAGATGATACTGATTGCTCCAGACTGGCCAAGGCAACACTGGTACCCACTCCTGAGGAGCCTAACACATACTCCTCCCTGGTCCCTACCTCTAATGCCTCTTCTGCTGACTCAGCACAGCTACAAAACTCTTCACAGTCAGCTGAAAACACTCAATCTTGCTACATGGAAAATTCCTTAACACCACAACAGACCCTACTCCCCAAAGAGGTGCAGGATGACATTTTGGAGGCCAGAAGGCCATCTACTAGAAAGGCTCACTCCACAAAATGGAAACGGTTTTGCTCTTGGAATGAGAAAAAAGGCCAGGACCCTAGAAAACTGAATTTGCCTCAGGTATTACAGTATCTAGCTGAGCTGCTGAACAGTGGACTTTCATTTTCCTCCATAAAAATCCATGCCTCAGCCATTTCTGCAGAATTCAACACGGATCCACCCTTATTCTCTCACCCACTCTTAAGACAGTTCCTCAGAGGGGCTAAGAATATAAGACCACCAAGGAAACAACCAATACCAGCCTGGGATCTTAATTACATTCTAGAAAAATTAACATTGCCTCCCTTTGAACCAGCTGCCTCAACAGATTTGCAATATTTGTCCTGGAAAACAGCTTTCCTTCTGGCCATTACCTCAGCTCGTAGGGTTTTGGAACTACAAGCCCTCATGGCTGTGCAGCCCTTTCTCATCTTCCATCAGGACAGGGTTTCCCTTCGAACCAACCCGTCATTTATGCCTAAAGTGGTATCCAGGGTAGCTTTAAATCAAGCCATACACTTACCTACCTTTTACCCCAATCCTCAAAACAAAGGGGAAAGGCTGCTACACTCCTTAGACATCCATAGACAGCTACGTTATTATTTGGACAGAACAAAGCCCTTCAGGAAATCAGAACAACTTTTGTGTCCTATGCTGTAGGAGCTCAAGGGAAGCCAGTTACCAAACAGACAATTTCAAAATGGATAGGCCACTGCATACGGTTTTGTTACTCCTATCATGGAAAATCTGTCCCTACAGGCATCAGATCACACTCCACCAGGGCCACAGCTACCTCTACAGCCTTCCTCAGAGGAGTTCCTACCAAAGATATTTTGGAGGCAGCCACTTGGAGTTCTGTGCATACCTTCACAAAACACTACCACCTGCCTTTATATTCCAAAACTAGAGCAGGATTTGCCACTGCTGTGTTGCAGGGCATTCTGGCTCTTCCCAGTTCCACCTAGTGCCTACCACCCTGTGCGTAGCTTTGGGATTCTACCCATCTGTGATTACTGCAGCTGTATGCACGATGAACATAGTACAGTTTTGTACCTACCATAAATGTAGATGTTCGAGTGCCAATACAGCTGCAGTACAGTTTTCCCGCCCTCCTTCCCCTCTTGATAAAGGCCTAGGGCCTAACCCCTCTTCATACAACCTGATTGGGTTATCCTTCTATGGTATATTTGCTTGCAACTACTGATTTTTGATTATATTGCATTGCATGTATATAAATATAATTTATGTATTGCCTTCCTTCTGGGGGCACCTGACATCTGGGGCAAGAAAGACTGAAGAAAATGGCGTCGGCTGTGTCTTATATACCCCTGCCTCACTGACGTCAGGAAAGAAAGTGACAACAACCAACGCCGGACCTAGACTTTGGAATTCGGCCAACCGAGGACCCGCCTGATGGCAGAAAACCCATCTGTGATTACTGCAGCTGTATTAGCACTCGAACATCTACATTTATGGTAGGTACAAAATTGTACTTTTTCTCACATATTTTAGGCTTGTTTCTAGTAAAATTTTTGGCTTTCTGTCAAATCATTAAGGACACTTGCGAATGCAAGCCTTACTATTCTAACAAGCTTCTGGCTTTCTAAGAGCAATATATCAAAAATTATCCTTGAATTTGGGCATCTTTCTCCCATTATTTTTGTCTTTGTCCAGATTTCTAGGGCTTAGAGATTGAGAGGTATGGTAACAAGTACACTCGCTTATGTTATCAAACTTTTCTGTTCTGAAAGTTTTTAAAAACTGTTCAAATGCAAACCAGGCAATCCATTGTTTTTCTTCATATGGCATTGGATATGTCATTAAACTACCAGTGGTAGGATGCTTGCTCTGCTAACACAACATTTCCTGAAGAATGCTATTGGGAAATGTTTACCTTGCTGTTGTACCACACCTCAGAAGTGATGTGAATGAATTATATTACCCTAGCTCTGGTTAAAAATCAACTAACATTATGTTGGCTAATTAAGTAGCCTAGCATTGCTTCCTCCAAGTATTTGTGTGTGTGTGTGTGTGTGTGTGTGTGTGTGTGTGTGTGTGTGTGTGTGTGTGTGTGTGTGTGTGTGTGTGTGTGTGTGTGTGTGAAGTACTTGTGAAATCAAATAAGAGTGCCTTTGAGATATTTGAAAAATCACAGTATATGGTTTCTGTGCAAATTGTCTCATACTTGGGCACTGGCAACTGACACACCTGCTAAACTCTTGGTTGGCTGAACAACAGCCTGGTCTGTGTACCACTGTGATGATATGGGCAAGTGCCAGCATAGCCAGCTGGGATTTTGCAAAGAATGATATGTCCTTTGAATATCAAACTGATTTATACAAGATGCTTGTGTTACAAATGTATTAGAACTGTATGTCATTTGTATATCAAACTGATTTTGTACAGATGCTTGTGCTGAAAATGTATTTGTGAGCTTTGTTTGTGTTGAAATACATCAAGAGTACACCCTGCTGAAATGAAGAGAAATGTACATGTATTTAACTTTAAGAAAAATAAGGGAAATGTAAATGAGCTGTTACACCATTAATGTATCTCCGAACACCATCATACTAGGTGACTTCAACTACCCTAATATAGACTGGGAACACTACTCAAGCCCAAACACTCTAGCCCAAAAGTTCCTGGAATTCATAAACTCAAATGCCATGGAACAACTAGTCACCATCCCCACAAGAGGAGAAAACATACTTGATCTCATCATCATGAACATGGGAGCACAATGTTCAACGCCGGAAGTATACCCCTCACTGGTGAGATCTGATCACAAACTAATCTCGCTGGAGGTCCTCATCCCGCCCCACCGAAATGAAAAGACCACAGTAAAGAACTTCTCGAAAGCCGACTTCACACTTCTAAAGACTAGTGTGGTCTCCTTTAAGGCCCCTGAGCTGGCGGTTAACATTACTCAAACCGCTGAATCACTTACAAATGCCTTCTACCAGCACCTGCAGGGCTGCATGGATCAGGCAATCCCAAGCAAAACAAAGACTCTTTGTACCAAAGGCAAGCGTCCAGTCTGGTGGACCCCAGCCATAAACAAACTCTTCAACAAAAGGAGAAAGCTACTACAAGATAGAGCAAAATCCTTAAAAGGTAAGACACCGCTGATCACTATAAGTAAAAAGCTAAGAGCTCTCATAAAATCATCCAAAGCTAATTTTGAGAAAAAAATAGCTAAGGACTCTAAAGACAACCATAAGGCATTCTTTAGCTATGTCAGAAACCTAGGAGGAAACTCCCAGATATTCTCAGAATTAGTTCAAAATGATGTGAAGATTACTGATCCTACAGACATTGCCAACATACTGGCTGAAAGGTTCAGTGCAAACTTCTCCCCCCAACCCCCCCTAAAGGAGAGATATCTATACCAAATGATTGTAGCCCCCCAAACATCTCTAACGCCCAGGTGAGAACTGCTCTCTCCAAGGCAAAGAACACAGCATCCATGGGACCTGATGGTGTCCCCGGCTGTGTGCTCCATGAACTCAACGAGGAATTAAACCCACAGTTAGGACAGCTGTTTAATCTTAGTCTCACCTCCGGATACGCACTCCAGGAGTGGCGCAGCGACTGTGGTCCCACTCCACAAAGGCGGTGCCTCCACCGACCCTGGAAATTACCGTCCCATTAGCTTGACAAGCCTTATCTGCAAAGCCATGGAGAGGATCGTAATGGATCTCATAAATAAAGACATAGGGAACTTGCAGACTTTGGATCCAACCCAGTTTGGCTTTGTCAAAGGCAGATCATGCCTTCTAAACTTGGTTGACTTTTTGAAACAGTCACCAAGGCCATTGACGAGGAAAGGCAGTCCATACAGCCTACCTAGACCTGGCGAAGGCTTTTGATACAATACCTCACTCGGGTATCATTGAAAAACTCATCAACTTAAATGTAAACCCATACATTACAAGATGGGTTGCAAACTGGCTGAGTGACAGAACCCACAGGGTCAGAGTTGCTGGCGCCATGTCAGACTCAAAGCCTGTCACAAGTGGTGTCCCACAGGGCTCAGTCTTGGCCCACTCTTGTTTGGCATCTACTTTTCTGAAGTACAAGCAAACACAGGAGGGTTATGGCTGACAAAGTTTGCAGATGACTGCAAACTGGGCCGTAGTTGAAAACACATCCGACACAGATATCCTTCGGAAGGGTCTCACAGAAACGGATAACTGGTGCCAGAGCCATGGCCTAAAGTTAAATGCCAAGAAATGCATAGTCATACCCTTCAGGAAAAATAAGGTTACCCCTAGCTACCATATAGGTGGCAATCCCCTGAACACAGAAGAAGTTATTAGGGACCTGGGAACCCAGGTTGACAGTAGCCTTTCATTCGACACTCATATTGCTAAAGTAGTTAGGAAGACCTTCTACATTGCCCACCTTATCATGAAGGGATTCACATCTAGATCAAGGGAAGTCATAGTCTCCCTATACTCATCACTCATCAGACCAATGATCGAGTACAATGCCCCACTCGGAATGTATCTAACCCGACACTTGCAGCAGCTGGAGAGGCCACAAAAGTTCCTCACCAAAAGGATAAAGGGTCTCAAAAATCTGTCTTATGCTGCCCGACTGAAAGAACTCCAGTTATATTCAGTTGCTTACCGCTTGCTCAGAGGTGACCTATGCCTGACATACAAGGCCATGTCAAACCCAGATTTGATGAACATGCTTCATCTCAAAAATCTAGATCCCTCAGAGCCACAAGGGCGGGAGACTTAAACCTCGACACGGTTATTAATAGGACGTGCTGGAGGGATAGATTCATCACCCAAAGACTCCCTATGCTGTGGAACAAAATCCCGGTTTATGTGAGGCAGAGCACCTCGCTGGCCTTGTTCAAGAGGAATCTTGACCAATGGATGGGAGATCGCAGATACACCCCAGGGGTTACCTCAGTGTCACTGCTCGACAGAGGCACAGCAAAATAATGGGCATAGTTTCTCCAAACTAAAGGGGTGGCGTAAGCCACAAAACTATGGGCTAGGCTTATAAATGCCCTCGGGCAGATAGCCTAGTATGAACCTATGAACCTATGAACCTATGAAAAGGCACCCCACATTTCTGAGTAGGAGCAGAGACGCTGGATCTGAGGAAGAGCATTTGTCCATTATCTCAGTGAAAAGAGGGGAGGCCCCAGTCACTGCCATAAACATTTGGATGTGTGTTGTGGCCATCTGTATTAAATTCCCATCTCTGCTTCAAAGGGGAATATTGTGAGAACTTAGAGTCAGGTGAACAGATGAGATCATTTTACCAGACCTCTTGGTTCATAGGTGTGTACTAGGCTAATGACCTGGGAGCTTTACAAGCCTAGCCCCAAAAAAATTTTCCCTGACAGCATGCCACCCGATGTTCATTCACAGTGTGTCTATCCAGTAGGGCAACCGGTGTGATCCCTGAGGTGAACTTTCTGTTACTCATCCATATGTCTAGATTTCTCTTGAAGAGGGCAAGTGAGTTGCTCTGCTTGACATGAATGGGAAGCTTATTCCAGAGTATGGGCAGTCTTTGGGAGATGAACGTGTCCCTCCAGCATGTTATGTTGATTGTGGCAGTGAGGTTATGGTCCCTGGAGCATGTGGCATGGGGAGATTGGGATTTCTTTAAGTGTAGCATTTCAAGTAGGGCTGGGTCGGACATGGCTTTGTACATCAAGCAGAGATCACCTCTGAGTAGACGATAAGAGACTGAGAACAGCTAAAGTTTCTTGAGTCTGTCCATGTAGGACATGTGTTTAAGGCCTAGGATCCTTTTTCTGAGGTACATTTGTGGTCTCTCCAGCTGTTGTAGGTGTCTGGTCAGGTATATGCCAAACAGGGCATTATATTTGATGACTGGTCTAATGAGGGATGAGTAGAGAGGGATGATGACCTCCTTCTTTCTGGATGTGAACCCTTTGTTTATAAGATGTGCCACGTAGAAGGACTTTCTGACCACAGTGGCAACATGGTGATCGAAGGTGAGGTGGCTGTCGACCTGGGTGCCCTAATCTCTTATGGCTCCTTCAATATTTAGTGGGCTCCCATCAATGTGGTAATTCGAGGTTGCTGAGTTTTTTCCAGAGGGAACGATAACGCATTTTTGGTGTTAAGCTTAAGGCCATGGTTCCGACAATAGTTGTTGGTCTCAGAGAGGACCTTTTGCAGGATGTCTGCATTACTTGGGGAGTTTAGAACAACTCCTAGCTTGCAGTCATCAGTGAACTTGGTCAGCCAGAGTCCTTCTGTGTTGGCCTGGATTTCTGAGAAGTAGATGCCAAACAGGAGAGGGCCCAGGACCGAGCCCTGTGGGACTCCACTCGTGATTGGTCGACAGTCTGACTTGGAGTCCGCAACTTTCACTCTGTGGGTCCTGTTTGTGAGCCAGCTTGGAATCCACCCAGTTATATAAGGATTGATGCTGGTTTGTTATTAAAGGAAAATTCCACCTTCAGTTGCAGTTTAACTACATCACAAGGTTTCTTTTCTTCCTATAGTATGATAAAGTGTTTACTAATTTTCATATATTAAAATAATTGAAGGAAATAACTTGGGAGTGGCTTTTATGGGGAGTGAGCTACCTGTGGGTGTGGCTCAGATAGGGATGTTTCAGAAGTATGGTGTATGTGTGTGGGGCTTAAGGGGCGCAGAAACACTACTTCGCCTAGGGCACCATTTCAGCTAAGACCGGCTCTGAATGAAGCAGTAATACTTGAAGTGGGTCAGTTCCTTAGTTGTTGTTGGGTATACACACACACACACACACACACACACACACACACACACACACACACACACACACACTGCGTGCCTTCTCTCACTTCCTGCCTTCGTGCACTGACTTACAGACTCCAAGATTCAGCTGAGTATTAATGTACCCTTGCAGAAGAATTCCGGTGTTGATAACTGAGTAAGCTGTGGCAGCAAACATTAGATTATCTAAGGAAGAATTATTTAGGTTTATTCTGATTCAAGATTTAAGATGGCTTTGCGGAAACTTAAAATATGAAATAATGATGCAAGGAAACACAACCGCAAAAATGCAGAAAGACCCTCGCAGCAGCATGATAATCCATGCACAAGTAAAAGGTAAGGTGGGATACAAATACTAAACTTTGCACTGCTAATATTACATAGTCAAAAGGAATTGCTATCACATTAATGTATGTCCGCATTTCTTATGATAATGATGGTGATTACTGTGGTGATTACTGTTATACATTTAACAAAGTTAGCCAAGCGAAGGATAAGAAATTCTGAAAATACCTAAAATTACACATGTCTTGGTACTCATAAATGGTGAATGCTTCATGGGAAAAAAAGCAATACGTGGATACTTTACGTGCTTTATGCTAGACAAAGCTATTAATCCAGGGTATCCGAATTCTTACCCTCTCAGCCACCTTAAATCCAGCAATAAAATAAATGTGCCAGACTGGCCCAGGCACGAATATCTACTTTCCGAGATAACCTGATATACTAAGAACCTCGGTTTAAGGGGTGTTTTAACTTGAATAGTTAATTCTTTTGCTGGTTGCACAGAGTGTGGTAAACGGCATTGTCACACTTGCTTTGTTGGTTCGGCACAAGGATCTGAGCTTCATTCCGAGTGGCATATGCATGTTTTCTCTCTGTTTGTGTCCTTTGCTGCTTAGATCTCCGTTTTCCTCCTACTTGCTATTAAAGTGCTGCAAGTAAATTGGCTAGTCATAAAGGTGTGTGTGTGTGTGTGTGTGTGTGTGTGTGTGTGTGTGTGTGTGTGTGTGTGTGTGTGTGTGTGTGTGTGTGTGTGTGTGTGTGTGTGTGTGTGTGTGTGTGTGTGTGTGTGTGTGTGTGTGTGTGTGTGTGTGTGTGTGTGTGTGTGTGTGTGTGTGTGTGTGTGTTTAAGTGTGTGTGTTTGTGTAGCGTGCATACTGTCTCAACCTCTTAGAGCAAGAAGTCCGGACAAAGAAATAAATAATCGGGGGAAGTTTGTTCTGCAGTTCTTCTCCAATTCAATTAATTTTGCTATTACTTTGCAATCCTTTAATCGTGCTCTGGGTACTTGATGGTAGCTTCCTTAATTGCTGAATTATTGGCTAAATCTATTTATGTCTAAGTGGGGGTGATCTGTTGGCTCCAGTAATGCTGTATTAATCTCATCATGGGTCACAGAACTCTAAAGTCACCCTACCTGTTGCCACATCTGATACATTTGTCAACTATGTTTAATCACTAATAATTATGGAAAATTAAAACAAAAAATATAAATAAGTTATTAATAATAAATGCATATATCACAGACATCTAAGACTGTTTGCAGTCCTGAGCACCTTAAACACAACTGAATACACACAAACACACACATCATTAATTACTGATGTCTTCATTGCATGCTCACAATGACTAGTGGTGTGTGTGTGTGCGTGTGTGTGTGTGTGTGTGTGTGTGTGTGTGTGTGTGTGTGTGTGTGTGTGTGTGTGTGTGTGTGTGTGTGTAGAATGAGAAAGAGAGAGAGGGAGCAGCAGGGGTAGACAGACAGATAGATCTGCTGCTCCAGTCGAGAAGGGGTTAATTAAGGAGTTACATGATCTCATTGTGGATGGTGGGTCTCAGAGTAACAAGGGAAACAGATGCTCTATAATCTAAAGTGAAACTTGCTTCCTGGGAGACCCAAGAAGAGAAAAGAAGCTTGAAAGCAGGAAAAAGGAGCACCACCACTATCATTAGAGTGAGGTGAGAGCTGTGAATGTAACTGAAAGACTATGCTGCAGCACCAAATTCTATGATTGAAATCAGCTTGAATGGGAAGGTATATTGTACCTGCAAAGAACTTGCCCTGACGTGGAATACCCAACAACATTTGCTACTAATACTGACTTCTGCCTTACTAAATATATTTTAACTCTATTAGAGTTGGTAGTATTCCGGACATACAAGTTAATGATAATTAAAACAACTCAGGATCAGATTGCTGTTAACCTCGCGTACAGGGGATTACCATTTTGATTTGTGATGCTTCGGGTAGAACATTGACAATGCTAGTAATAACTAATCCCAGAACACTATATATTGTAAATATATAGTTGGAAAGTATGAATGAAAGATGAAAGCTCTATCAATATGGTGATGGAACAAGAAACCTTCAGTGAGAGTAATCTGATTCTGTTGTAGGCAGTCAGGATGCACTTGGAAACATTTTAAGATCGACATAAAAAGTGCAAGAACACACTGTAGAATAAACAATATTTCCCAGTGAATGATGGGATCTGAGGTTTTTTTGCCACTCCAAGTGCTTTGCCTCAACCCCCCTGGGAAAGAGAACGATACTTCAGTACTCGTGACGCATGACATCACCTCGCGTTTCCTGAGTGGGGAGCCCAGTTATCCAGCTGTATCTGACTTAGCATTCACCTGTCAGAAGGTGGGACAGGTGCACTTTATGGAATGACGGGGTGGTGAGAGCTGTAACCGAGCACATCAGTAAGAGGGTTTTAGTCAAGTTCTGATGAAGTGATAAAACTATAGATGCCACTGTAGAAACATTCCCATGCATGAAGTGTGTAATGTCCAAAAGAAGTGGTCCCAAATATCTCACATGGGATAAATCCAGTAGTAGTAGAATAACTTGTGCACACTAGTATGCTAGAACCAGAAAGTTACTGGCTTTAAAGTTATGACACAACTGGCGTGCTTTTGACTAATGCAAGGAAACTGCGCACAATTCCTGCTGAAGTAGGAAATGGTGTCAGGTACTCTACACTGCCCACTAATCTGAAAAAAAAACCAACGTGTGGCTTCCATGGATGGCCAGAATATGGGCACTGCATATTATACAACAGTATTATTATGGTGTTCTAATTGATGGTAATTTTGGTTTAATAAATTTAGCCTCATGATGCCTCCTTGTAAAAGAGTCTTCTATCTCCTCACAATGAGCATCTGCAAAATGAATGAAGGTGTTTCTGTGCAGAATAATCAATCCATAGAGATGGCAGCAAAGCAGAAAGCCTAGTTCCAGGGTTCTCACCACACTGGCCAACGTGCTAATTACAACTATAGTGATAGATATTCTGGGAAACCTATTGGTCATCCTATCCCTCTTCAATAACCAGAAGCTTAGAAAAGCAGGTAATTAAGATTTCATTTACCACCCCACATTACTGGAAATCATGTAGACTTCCACAGAATTCCAAACTTCCCAATAAAGTAATGTAAAATAAACAATTTAAGTGGTAAATTACATAGATAAAATAATGTACAACATAAACACAAGTGTGTGTATGAGACAGACAAACAAGCAGGCAGATGGACAGACAGACAAACATGCACACACACTTTCATTTTATTTTTCTCTTGTGTGTTTTTTTTTTGTCCCACATTCTCACTGTGGCCAGTGGGCTGCCATGCTCCTGTGATCAATTCATTTCTACACTTCCCAGAATTATATGACACCAGGTGTGGAAGCAAGAGCAGAGGACTGAATACCTTCATCTTCCAGGAAATGAGGAAAACTTTCCTTCTCATCCTAACTTCTCACAGTGTTTGCCTGTAGGTGCAGTGCAATATCAGCTGTGCTAGGTTATTGTTTGTGTGCACTTATACAGACCTGCTCTTTCTAGCTAGAAAGTGATAAATCTCCATAGCAGGAGCATGTTTTACATGCTGTCTTCTTTCAGGGCACATACAACTAAGGTCTATCCAACAGGCGTCTCTCCTGCAACAGGATGAACTCCTTCCTCTAGGATTGGTGAGCTGGCATCAGCTGTTCTCTTCCAGGTTTGCTCCTCCAATATGCAGGCTTCAGTCTGAACCTAGGCCATTTGTCCTGCAGCCAAGTATTTATCACTCTATGCCACAAAGCCAGCATATATTGTCTTCTTTTTAAACAGAATATGCAATAATCCTTGAGATATGCATTTAGAGACAAATGCCCTAAAATATGTGCTCCTGCACACCTTGACATATTGTAAAGAATTCTGACAACAGTGTACATGGCATGAAATGTACAGCCTCTGTTCTTGAATGTTTCTTTAAATCCTAAGCATCACATTTCTTGCTAACATTTACTTCAAAAATGTGCTGCCCAGATAGTTTGCATATACAAATGTGGTAAAACTCAGAGTAACAAAATGCTTTGAAACTGAATTCATCTCCAGCTGTACCCGATTTTTTTTCATTAGAATATGCACATGGAAATGTGTCAAAATATGCTTACTGCTGAGGGAAGCCTAGATCCAGGTGTGCTAATAGAATATTTCAATGGTTGGTCATATTCATCAGTACATTTTGCACTCAAAGAGACTTATTGAAAAACTGACTTTGTTGTGATTTGCATTTGTGTAGCAACCCATGCTTCCCTTCTAGATGGCTTTCTGCAAATTGTAAGCAATCAGTCACACACATACTAACCTGCTTCATCTTAACTTATATCTGTCCATGTAAATCTGTCACAAGTGAGTTTCCTGACATTCTTAGTGTTCTCACTGTTGGTAATATGAAATTGCCGACTTATTTGTCAAAATCCTGACAAAGTAGCTTGACATGTATGGATTCAATTTAACTTTCAGGAAAGGAAATGGTGTAATATCAATTCCGCTCATCTTGTAATTCTGACCTTCCTAACTGTAAGTTTTGTTGTATCTCAAAATCTTCTAGCTTCATGAGGTGCTGTTCTTGGCTTTGTCTCTAGTCTTTGCCTGAGGTCATTAAGGCCAAGTTGTTGGATACCCCTTTGGATAATAAATATATTTTTGGGACTGCTGCTGCTGACTTGTTTAAGTCTCTTTAAGAGAAAGGCAGAACCTTGCAGGACCCTAAACATATTTTTGCATCTCTCATCCCTAAGTTCCAGAGGAATAATCCTTCTGGATCTACATTTGTCTGCAGGCAACCATGTCAGACCTCCAAGGGCAGGAAGGGGTAAGGCGAGCCTCCTCTGCTAAGGCTTCTCGGACTTCTGTGGCCCAGAAGCCTCCTTTATCTGATACGCCTGCTTCTGTTTTATAGTTTGCCCCTCCCCTTCTGTTAGACCATGTTCCTTTGTCTCTTTGAGTTTCCTTTTATCTTCTAAATTGGCTTCTCAGTACTTCAGACTCTTGTGTTCTTTCTGTTATCTGGCAGGGTTATTTCATGGCAAGGAAGTATCTGCCTCTTTTTTCAGGGATTCCTGAACCTCCTCTAAATCAACTTCTTCAATTCCCAGAGGTCCTAGGGTTCATGATGAACCAAAGAACCATTCAATCTGTTCCCCCTTCCAAAGTGGGAAAGAGTTTTTCTTCCAGCATGTTCCTGGTTCCTCAAAAGGAGGCACCTGGAGACCTATTCTGGATCTGTCCCTGCTCAACAGCTTTCTCAAGGTTCCCTCTTTTCAGATGCTTATTCTTCAAAACACTACTTTCTTTTTTACTACCCCAGACTTTTCTGGTGTCTTTGGCTTTTAAACATGTAGATTTGTAAAGTGAGACATAGTTATAGCCATGGGACCATTATTAGTTTCATTTTGTCAAGGTCACAGTAGTAAGAGACTGGGATTACAAGATGTGCCTGCTTACTTTTGTGTATATAGTATGATAAGACTCAAATTAGTCATTAAGATCATTTTATTTTATTTTACTTTCAGCTACAAACTGGTTCAAACATAGTAACAGAGAGAAAAAATAATTAATCAAAAGTTCACATAATAGAAGAGATCACATTGCACACTGAAACTTGCAACAGAAATACAAAAAAAAATACCATCATAGCCTTCAACTGTCCAGATTTTTACAGAATGTTCAGATTTTTGCTTCATATGTTTCATCTGTTCCTCATAAAATTTGTGGTTTTCTGGCAAGTCATTGAAGACTGATGTCACTAAATAATGACACATATCTGAGTTTCAGACTTCAAATCCATCAGAAAATTTGTTCTAACACAAAACCTTTTATTCTTTCAACTTTCTAAGTTTATAAGAGTAATATTTAAAATGTGTCCCTATTTTTTGGGCCTTTGTCCTCCCATTATTTTTGGCTTTGTCTAGATTTTTTATGCTAAGAGGTTGGGAGGTATGATTATACCAGCATTTCAGTTCATTGGATAATCAGTTATTTTGTTAACATATTCAGTTTCTCTGCATTAATTAAACTATACAGAAGTTGTAAACATTTAAATTTCACTGGTCCACACATTTCAATTAGAACCCAGCAGGTGTGACTTTTCTTTCTCACTGTTATTGTTTCATTACATCTGCTCATTGATAATGTGATTTTATTTTTAAATGTGTGGCAGGTTTGATAACTGTCTTTGCTGAAGTACTGCTACTGCTTTTTGCAATACCCGTTACCTCAGCAGTTACATCACAAAAAAAGAAAAAAATCTATTTTTGCACTGCATTCAAGTGTTTATTTTAATTTGTTGACCTGGATAGAGCCCTAATCTTTTTAGTCTCAGCCTGGAGACTGTTCTTATACTCCTAATAGTTGTGTCATGTCAGATGACATAAAATATTATTACAGTTACAGTTCTCACTTTTACCTGTATACATACATTGAACATAGGTGAGGAGTCTCATCTTGGAAAAAGTTTGATAATTGTTATAAACCATAATATAAACATATAGTAGAAAAAGTTGTTAAAATGATGGAAATTGGCACATATAATGAAATATATATTCAGCATTTCAACCTGGTAACCCCAATGAATACAATACCTCTCAGCATCAGAGCAAGACATCTGGACAAATACAAGAATAATGAAGGATTAAGGCCCCAAATTATGGACAGATTTTAAGTGCTGCTCTTATAACCTTTGAAGTTGCTAGAATGACAGGTTTTGCTTTAGTGTGTATCTATTAAAGGATCTGAATTATGATGCTCAATTGTCATTACGTAGTGACTTCGGCCCTCTGAATTGTCATAAACAACACAATTTTTGAGAGTCAGATAAAAAATATGAGGCAAAAATCTGTACATTCTGCAAAATTCTGGACAGTTGAAAGGTACCTCCTATTTATACTTGCAAACACGCACACACACACATACTTATCTACATTTTAAACATATATTTCTACATTTGGTGTGTGGTGCACAGGAATTACCCATCATGTGCAACGGAATGAATATTACTGTCTTTTATGTCAGAGCTTCTTAAGGTGATCTTTTCACAAACACCAAACCCAGTGTCCCACTTGCCCACTTCCACCCCGGCAGTCAACTAACCAAACCGCCCCCCCCCCCCTTTGCAAATTCCTGGATCCGCCACTTGTCAGATTTCAGATTATTGTCAATTTTGATGCCTAGCAGTTTATTATGTGTTACTGGGGTGATAATGGTTTTATTTTTGGACTCTAAATTGAAAGTTAGTTGAGAAGAGGGAGTTCTTGAGAGGCAAAAGACAAGTAGCTTTGCTTTATTGGGGTTAAGAATGAGTTGGGAGTTGATGAGCATGTTTCTACCGATAGAAATGAATCTTGGGTTATGGTGCGGAGGTCTTGGAGAGAGGAGGCTGTGCATATTAGAGCAGAGTCATTTGCATATTATATCACAGAGGCATGAAGAGTGGAGGTGTGGAGTTGATTTGTGAAGAGGGAGAAAAGTAGAGGTCCAAGGTTGGAGCCTTCTGCGACCCCTAAGGCAACTGGTAAGAGGGTGGACAGGTGGTGTTACCATAGTATGGCCTGCTGACATCCCGATAGGTAGTTTTGGAACACGGTGATAGTGGAGCTAGTAATGTTTAGGGAGAACAGGACCTCGGTCAGTCTGTTGTGATTTACCATATCAAAGGCTTTGGACAAGTCAAAAAATATGGCAGATATGAATTGTCCTTGATCTCTATAGTGGTTAACTGTATTAGTAATGGACAGTAGGGCTGTAGTGGTACTGTAATAGGAGCAAAAACTGTGCTGTGTGTTAGAGTGTGGGGTGAAGGTATTCTATGAGTTGAGTATGGATGACTCTCTCTTGGATTTTAGATATGAGTGATAGGATGGCAATTGGATGATAGTAAGTTCAGCGAAATTGCCTCCTTTGTGTTAAGGTATAATGTAGAAGATTTTCCAGATGACAGGTACTATGCTCTCAGATATTGATCTGTTAACGAGTATTGCTACTAGGTATGCTATTCTCTCAGCTGCGATTTGCAGAAATTTGTCTGGAGATTGTCTGTGGCTAGGGTAGTAGGTTATAGCTTGTGCAGTAGTTTTTTATGGTATCTACAGACACTGGTATCAATGTAAATTGGTTGGGGCTATTTTTGCAGGAGTTGCTGAGCTGGAATGCTACAGAGGCAAGGTTGTTGGAAATGTTAAGAGAATTAGTAAGGACTAGGTTAGTTTCTGTAAAGTATTTATTAAATTGGGTTGCTATATTATCAGAGTTGCTACTTGAGGTTGGAGTGGGGGTTGCTGCTTTGCCTCATATCAGTATATTATTAACTGTGGCCCAAAATATTTGAGGGTTATTGTGGGGTTTTTACTCTGAATATTATGGTAGTAGTTGATTTTGTCTTGTTTTATAAGTTTCTTAGCCTTGTTTTGCACTTCTAGGAATGTTTCTTATTTCTTATGTACTTTGGGTTTTGTATTTGTGATATTGTTCCTAGGTCTTGTCTCTAGCTTCGAGTAGGGATCTGCATTCATTACTCAGCTAGGGTAAATGGTTGGCTTTAACTCTGATGGCTCTGGGGGGAGCATGGCAGTTTAAAATGTCTAAAAAAGGAGTTAATAGTGTCATCTAGGGGTAGCTGTTTGAGGGAATCACAGTTACAGCTTTTTAGGGCAGTGCTGAATCTATGTGGGCTGAAGTTTTTTTTGTTTCTGATTGTATGGTATGTGGTTTGGTTAGGTTGGTATGTATGGGTATGTACAAAGAAAGTTAGTAGGTGGTCATTCAGACCACCAGGAAGACATCCTGCCTGAGATGATAGGGAGGGATTGTTAACCAGAACCCAGTTGAGGATAGACTGACGCTTGATAGATTTGTCACTTCTAGTGGGGGATTCAATCAGCTGGGTGAACCCATGTAGGTTGATGTATCCTGGATTCTGAGAGGAACAGACTAGCCAGGAAGTATTGAAGTCATCCAGCAGGACTGTTTCCTGTGGGAGGGAAATAGAGGCCGAGTGTAGTATGTTTTCTAGTGTGGGGGTATTGTTTCCTGGTGGTATATAACCACCAATGATGTTAATGGGTTATTTGAGTTGAGTTTTAATTTGGTAAAGATTAGTTCTGCATTTCCAAAGTCAAGGATGTCAAGTTCTAAGTAGTCTAGTGTTAGGTGCTCTTTGAATAGGATAGCTACTCCCCTGCCCTTCTGGTTGTCCTATCTTTGCGTAGTATATTATATCCTGGAGCTACAATTTCATTGTTGGCATTGTTGTGTTTTAGCCAAGTCTCTGTTAATATAACAATGTCAGGAGTGTAGAGGGAAAGTAAGGCATGCAGATTGTGGACTTGAATTGTAATACTTCTAATATTCATATTCAGCAGGAGAAGGGAAGATGTGTTTTTTCTATGTAGTAGTGCATAGTTGGTTGTGCTAGGGCTGTTAGCTGTATTGGGTGGGGGGATGGGACCAGGATTAGGATGAATGTCTCCAGAGTGGTTTAATTGCTTTAAAAGGTGCAACAGCAGTTTGGTGAACTTGTATTGTAGATTGGCATGTTTTTGATAGGTTTGAGATGTATTTGGTGGGGAATGGAATTTGTTTCCATGGTAGTCTAAATGGTTGGAAGAGAAAAGACTTTGAGCTATGGTGTAGTTTAATGGTTTGTCTGGGTGGTATTGTGAGGAGATTTGCCGGGGAGGATTATTGGCTGATTGTAGTAGTGAATTTTATGAGATGAGGGAAAACAGGATTAAAAGCAGTGAAGTAGTGGTAATGTGTAGGGCAGCTAATTTCAAGAGTTTCCTATAAAGGTAAAGCATTTTGGTAGTATACTGTGATACCTGTGAGAGTAGTAGATGTAATGGGGTTGATATCAAATAGAGTTTGTAAGTAATGCAATGAGATTGGGTAGTGAGTAGTGAAATATTGATTGGTAAAGAAATGGGGATTATCAATTAAATTAGTTAGTGGTCAGACCCTATTGGTTAACTATTGGAGGTTAACAATTGGATGGGTTGATTATCAGATTATCTTGGTGACTATCTGGTTGGGATTGCTGGTTCTCTGTGGATGGGTGTTAGTTAGTGGATACTATTTGTTGAATGTCTTGGGTATTTGCCGTTGTGGCATGGGTGGGGTTAGTGAAGTATAAATGTAATTGATGTGGGGGTGGGTGGGAATGGGGATAGGGTAGAGGAGTGGAGTGAGCCTGAGTGTAGCGAGGGCAATTGGAGCAGGTTGAACCAGGAAATCGCAGCAGACAATGTTTGCAGAAAAACAATCAGGAAAACAGAGAAAATAAAACCGGAGCTACAATTCAGTGAAAAAAGCCCAAGTCCATACAGTTGGGTGAAGGAAAACAGTCATTGCAAACCCAAATACTAAGTAGTAGACAACAGATAACTAGTAATGTAGGGCACATCGATAGCAATAATCTAGTACCTAGTATCAGCTCAGTTATGCAGTTATTCACAAACAACATGGAGAAAACTTTTCAAATACTTCAGACAGCATATTACCTAGTTTCAGCTCAGTTATTTGCAAAAAAACATGAAAAAAAGTGTAAACACTTCTGAAAGTGTTTTAGCTTGTAATAGAACTGTTTTTACAAAAGGGAAACGTTTTCCATAGCAGCTGTAGCACACCACTGATATACCAACAGAGAGAGAGAAAGGGGATAGTAAAAATGGAGTTAGATGCCAATCTGTGATTTTAGATGCTTCAGGGCATGCTGGGAGGAAAAGCAAAATTTAGTAGTCAGAGTGGAAGTACGAGAGGACAGTCAGAAAAGAAAACAACCACCTATTTGAACCAGGAGGTCACAACAGGCAATGTTTGCAGGAAAAACAATAAGGAAAACAGAGAAAATTAAACTGGAGCTACAATTCAGTGAAAAAAGCCCAAGTCAGTACAGATGGGTGAAGGTAAACAATGTATAACTGAAATGAGGTAATGAAAGGAAGGGGAAGAGAAGTATGTAAGGAGGGAAGCAGTAGAGAAGAAAGAGTGCAGGGGTGAGGGGGAGCAAAGAAGGTGAATATGTAGTAGAAATTGGACAGCAAGAGAATGGGTATAAGGTACAGCAATGCACTAGGAGCTGTAGTTTTACACAAAGTATCTTCAATTTAATGTAATATGAACATACATCAACAACAGTCAGTGTTTGCAGACTTGCACTATGCAGCTGTTGGAAGGGTATGTTGTAGCTGCAGATCTTAGCTGGGTTCCGATGAAGAAAATGTAAAACAAAGTTGGCAAGCTACTATCCGAATATGTGGCTAATTGCCTGATAGCTGTCACTTTTAGTATCTGTCACATTAAATCAAGAGTCCAGTGTGTGAATAATTCTTTTTTAAAGACGTAAAAAAATAGCAAACTACATTGCATGTACATTTTTGAATATAACTGTATAATCTAATTATGCCATAAATATCAACGACCTTAACATACAAGGAGTCAACTCAATTAGGATGTAAGTGGAGATCTTCTACAGAAAACTTAGTATCTAAATCTGTAAGCTAATGGTAATAAAATGATTAGAGAAAGGCCAAGAGCATTGACAAGGGAAAGCGCTAATAAAAGTGTGTGCAAGTCAAAAAATGTTGGATATCTAAGCTAGTTATTTTAAATAGTAATATTAATGGGTATCAAAATGGGAGCCAAACGTTAACATGATGGGAGCACTCTTTATGAAATAAATGTGAATAAAGTCAGTCATCTTCAGATCTAAATATGCAAGTTGCTTTTTAGATGCAGCATGTATGGAAAGCCAGGACTTGTTATAATCTACTCAAGAACAATGAAACACTTGACGTGGCTAGACCTGACAAACTTCTCAAGTAGGCAAGAAGTAATAGACTCTTTAGTGGCTGACTGATTAAGGTAAGTCGTAGGAACATGGATCAAATGAAAATTACCTTGACAGTTTGGAAAATCATTCCTATTTAAATCAAAAAAGGTCAAATGGTAAAGGAAATTGTATAACTTATACTGACAAACTCAGCCTTTCACACTTAAGGCTAACAGATGAAAGCAGAGGAAACTGCACTTTGATTGGGATGAGTACAAGTGGACAGAGATTTAAAATGTAACCCGTAAGCTTACAGATATGCTATTCAGTATGCCAAAAACAAAGATCTTGAGGAGTGAGGAACTTGCAGTCATGAAGATCAGAACTGGTGAAAGGAAAAGAGTTCCAGGAAAAATTTCCTTCTTAACTGCTTACCATTTCAAGAGTCAAGTACAGTAAATGGTATTATCTTACTCTGATATTACTGGCATGATAGTTGTTGATACAGAAGAAGTGTTTCTGATTGTGAGAAGGAGCTAAAAATTTCAAGATTCGTGATCAAAGGAGATGGACAATATATGCTATTTCAAAGACATAAATGTCTTTTGTTAAATATCAGTGAGGTGCTAACTGCAATAAATAAGAGCATGGAAAGGAATGTGTGTGATTCTTTTGGTTAGAATCAGGAAATTTAAGCGCAAAGTTCATTTCAACTGTAAAAAGCAAAAAAGCGGGAATTAAATTTTAAGAAATGACAGCTTGCCCAGGGTTGACTTGAGTCACTGCTATGACTACAAACAGAGACACTAGGATATTCACAGAAACATGTTCAAGATAGTAAAACTCTCTAAGTAATTTCTAGCAGAAGATAGCCTAATTAATAAGCTGTTTGCCTATAAGGTAAAGTGATCATACTGTGATTGGGTTTGGCCTCGTTCTGAGTGCCAGGCTTCTGCGTTACCCTGTGCTGTTGACGTCAGTTCAGAATTCTTGCTTTCACTGATATGCAATTGACCATCATAGGTAAGAAAATGAATGAAGCATGAAATGAACTGAGGTCTTGAAAGCAGTTTCTCTGATACTAGTGCTTGACTATTAGTTAATGTAGACAAGCCTGCTATACATTTTTGCATGCTAAAGCAAAATTAGAATGACCTTTTCAGAAGAATCAGTTGAAATATGTGAAAAGACCAGAGATATTTGCATAATCTGAAATTCCTTAACTGCTCCACATGGGTGTCAGCAAGTAGAATGGAGAGTTCTTTTGATATATCTGAATGATGATAGTTTATTTTTGTTGCTTTGAGATGGTTGAAGAAGTAATCAGACATACTTAGGATCATAGGATGTTACTAGGCTAATGGCCCTGGGGCCCTTACAAGTCTTGCCAAGAGTTTATTCCCAATAAGAAACCTCAGTCAGCACCTGTTGCCCCTGTCAGTGAGGGACACAGGTGGAATCCCTGTGACAAATTTGTAGTTTCCCATCCACTCATCAAGGTTGCACTTGAAGAGGGTCAGCAAGGTGTTCTGCTTGAAGTGTATGGGACATCTATTCCAGAGACGGACTTTTCTTGATGTCGCATATTAGATTCCTGCCTTTTGAGTGGGTAGTGTATGAGGACTTAGACTTACGGTTATGGAGTATCTCTAGTAGGGCAGGATCTGAGATTGCCTTGTAGGCGAGACACAGATCACCCCTGAGCAATCTGTATAGTACCAAGTAGATTGATAGTCATTTGAGCCTGACCACATAGGACAGGTGTTGGAGGCCATGGATTCTCTTTGTGAAGTATGTCAGTGGCCTTCCCAGTTGATGCAGATGTTTGGAGAGATACATCCCAAAAGGAGCATTATACTCAATTATTAGACTAATGAGAGAGGAGTATAGACAAGTAATAGTCTCCTTTTTCTGGATGCAATCCTTTTACTTATGAGATGAACCAAATAAAAGGCTTTTCTGACTACTGCCGCTACATGATGGTCGAATGAGAGGTTTTTATCAACCTGACTACCCAGGTCTCACCACAGGTTGTGTGCTTAGGGGGTTGCCGTTGATGTGGCAATTGGTAGGGGGTCATGTTTTTGCAGAATAGCTCTGAACCCACATAGAAATCCTTGATATAACCTTTGTGTTGGTTAGCTTTTTGTTGCTCAGAGTGAATAAACATGCAGTCAGCTAGTTTGTGAAGTATGCCAACACTGATGGATGCAATTTGGCAGAAATTATTATCACTCAAATTGGATAAATCCCAAGATAAGATGCATTGCACTGTCAAGTCATAATAAATTGTATAGTTTGTTCTCTTTGAATGTGATAGCAAACTTAACTCCACATTATAACCTTCAATGTGTGTCAGATGTTAGTGGTGAGAACTGATAGAAAAAGTCCTGAAGAAGAAGTAAAATAAGGCTGTCAAATGTATTGTGTTCTTAAAATTGTAACCACTCTTAATGCCACATTGAGCAGTCCAATGTGCTTTAATAAAAGGATGACAAGTCGATAATTATTGTGTTATGAATACTTGTATCACCTATATTAAACATTCAGAATTTATGTTTCCCCAGAATATTTTTTACAGATTAAATATTTATCACCTCCTGACAGAACATAAGATATGACAGTGTATCACACATTTAACTTTGATGTCCACCCTTTACAATCCAAAGTTTCTCATGGTCTAATATATCCAGCCCATTTGCACACAGATGCGGGTTCTTTGATTAGTAATAGCACTCTTCCTCTTCAAAGAGTTAGATAATCAAGATATTATTTTAAATTCTTGACAGACTTGTAGTTAAAAGCAACTTTTATCTAACAAATCAACCTACTTCAGATTTACAAACCTGCATGTTCTCTAATACAGGCCTCCACCCACTAGCAGGTGAACAATGGACTAATGAATGTGCAGACGTGTGGGGTTCTTTGACTCATTTCTCTGATCAACACATGACCACTAAGTTGACATGAGCTGTGATGACTGTGAGCAAGTCTTCCAGTGACCATTGTAGGGCAGGTGATAGTGGCACAGCAACATAAAACCACCAAAACTTTGAGTATTGCAATTCTTTTATGGTTGGGGCTCCCACTGTGGGATGAAAAGTACGGGTCAGTGAAACCTAACTGAACTCTGGGAAAGGGGCAGTATATTAGTGGGTAGCAGTGGGAAGCATAAACATTTTTATAATAAGAAATGAGATGTTAAGGCAGCATGAAGTGGTAATGGGTGGAGTATTGTACTGCTGTGCAACTTTGAAAACAAAAGCATACCTATTGTAGTACTTGTATCCTGGTCATGTCAGGGAGGAGTAGGTGAGGACATTTTTTTCCAAGTAGTTCTAATAAACTGTAACATGCAGATTCATCTACATAAATAACCTCAGACAGATTTAAGCCATGGAAGGTTATACAGTTTTTGCATGCCTAAAGCAGAACTTTCCCCACAACTTTATTAGTAAGATATTTATTTGTGATAATGCAACATATACTTGGTACACATCACACACCTAGCACTTTGTAAAATCTTTGGCAAAGCCCCACATTAATGATTTATTTAGTAAACCCAGAAAACCTGGAAATGGAGGAAGAATTTACTTTCATAGAAATGCACCTCCATGTTTGAAACATTAAGAGATATTAGAGTATCAGAAAACAGTATGCAACTCCCCCAATATGATGACTGATGAGATACTCAGCGAGCAGTATGTGACCCCCCCCCCCCCCCCAGTTCTACAGCATAATAGATGCTATTTACC
>NC_056729.1:138924352-138939352 GCF_019279795.1 Protopterus annectens
GTTTGGCATCGAGCTGGCACCTCGGCGTTTCGTAAAAATCTGCTGCCAATCATTAGCAGACCGGAGTTCCACTGTGGCGACCCCTTACTGGGAAAAGCCGAAAGACAAACAACAACATTCTCTTTCTGTCACTCCTTTTCCACTACAGTACCCCATTTCATTTTAAACCTGCACATTTTACAACCAGGGTATCTCTCCATTTCATTTAACAGACTACCCAAAAGTATACAAAATCAATAACAGTATCTCCATCTAATGCGCTGTCATAAATATAATATTTATCTTTTAGAGAAAGCAAAACATACTGTCAAAAATCTCAGTACTTCCTTACCCTGCTTCAACTGAAATCCCATTTCAGGCCAATTAAATGTACTGTGTTAAGAGAGAAGAGCAAAATAAATAAATAAAAACAAAAAAATAAATAAATAACACATATTTCCTTGCAGAGATTTTTTCAAAAGCATAACTAGCTGAGTCCCACAGGGCTCGGTATTGGGCCTGGTCCTTTTTGGCATCGACTTCTCAGAAATGGAAGCAAGTGATCAAGGTTTATGGCTAACTAAGTTTGCAGATGATTGCAAGCTGGGGGTTATCATCAACTCCCCTGCAGAGATTAGCATTCTTCACAATGGCCTATTTCTGACTAACAAATGGAGCCATGGTCTTAAAATAAATGCTAAGAAATGAATAATTGTACCCTTTAGGAAGTCAACCATCCCAGCTAATTACTACATGGATAATATGCCGCTAAGAACCAACCCAGTGGTCAAGGATCTGGGTACACACATAAACAGTAGCCTAACTTCAACCACCATGTAGTCATAGTAGTGAGGAAATCCTTTTATGTTGAGCAACTTATAAGTAAGGGCATGACATCTAGGTCCAAAGAGGTCATTATCCCACTGTACTCCACCCTTGTCAGACCAATCATAGAGTACAATGCTCTCTTTGGTACGTACCTCTCCAAACATATGCAGCAACTAAAGTGACTTCAGAAAGAATACAAGGCATAATAAACCTGCCTTATGCACAGTGCCTTAAAGCCCTTCCCCTCTACACAGTCTCCTATAGTTTGCTGAGAAGTGATCTATGCCTGGCTTACAAGGCATCTGCAAACCCCATACTTATGACTCTCATGCATATTCGTAAGTCAAACAGTACCAGAATTGCAGGGTCTAGGGACCTGAATTTTGTCTGTAACTTAAACAGAGCATGCTGGGGAGACAGAGATGTGTCCCAGAGACTGTCCCTCCTATAGAACTGGCTTCCCATCCATGTAAAGCTAAATTTGTCTATTACCCAGAAGTGCAACCTAGACCAGTGGATGGGGAATATAACATTTACACCTGGCCTGGCACCCATGTCCCTTATGGACAGAGTTAGCTTATAAATACCTGGTTGTCAATGTCCTGTTGGAATACAGAACAACATTATTCTTTTGGGAAAACTTAGCTAGGCTTAGAAAGGCCCGCTGGGTCATTGGCCTAGCAACAATCTAAGAAGCAACAATATAGTTGTTAATTTTCTGTGTATAATAATACAACCTCTGATTATGTTCCAGGGAAATAACAAACCTTTCAGGGGCTACAGCTTTCCAAAATGCTTTGGGTGATCTATTCTACGAGTAACTCCCAGACAGCTGGGTATTATAACTTACAAATTAATGTTTACCAGACCAGTCATGGGCTGCTGTAAGTATAATGAGCAATCTAGATGTCACATGGTATACTGTCCTGGTATATAAAAGTCAGTTAAAGCTTCATGGAAATGTTTTCTTTAGGGAGCTGTGCCTCTCTTCTGCAACCTCAGTGCAGGGCTCCAAGATGATGTGCTGTCCTTGCTGTGGTACATTTAGAATGTGGATGTGGAAGCAGAGCCCTCACATTAGCAAGTGAAGACACCAGTGCCTTCTGCCAAAACATTATAAAAGTAGTTCTCTGTGGTTTTAGCATGCTGGTAAGATACGCCAGTGGGCCATTTGGAGAGTGCAGATGATAATTTGGTCTTTCTTCAGCTTATCTTCAATAACATGTAGTATACCTACGCAGAGGCAGACAGATACATATGCACATACACACACATGTGCAAGCAGACACACACACACACACACACACTCACGCACGAGCACATACATGTGTGTGCTCGCATGTAAACACGTGTGGTCATGCAGGCATACACACACACAAGCACATGCACAGACACACAGGCACATGCTTGTGCAAGAACACATATGCATGCACAGACACCTGCACGCAGACAGACACAGACGCAAGCACACATGTGCACATGTGCACACACAAACACACACACACAGACACACGCGTAGGCACACACACATGCATATTCATACAGGCACAGACATAGATGTGTGTATGTGCAGGCACATACATGTACTGCACATGCAAGCACTCAGACGCACACACACATGCACACAGAGAGACGCACACATGCTGTGTTTGTGTGTGTGTGTGTGTGTGTGTGTGTGTGTGTGTGTGTGTGTGTGTGTGTGTGTGTGTGTGTGTGTGTGTGTGTGTAACATGGATAGGACATTGTTCATCGACAAGTGAACATTGATTGATGCACAAAAGCTTGCAAAATGATATTCAAAACATGTAACAGAAAAGTATTTCTCCAGAAAACAAGTTTTGCCCAAATGTTCATGTGTGCAGCTGTTGTATTATTTATTGGTAGAACCTCCACTTACTGTAGGGTATGGAAGGAGCAGGTAATGGATTCCTTATATGAACAGAACTAAGTATCACTGTCACAAAGGAAACGAGCCTTATGACACTAGGTATGGTTGTGGTTAGACACCATTCTAATATCCCAAACATGCATGACTCCATCATCTAATAGGGACAGGACACTCTTAGAAGGTCTGATGCTGATAGAGTACTGTGAGACAGACATTTAAACAATTTAAATATGTATGGCAAGTAAATGACATGTCCCTACAAAAGTTTCTTATACTGATGGCGACCAAAGAAGTCTCTAGGAATAGTGTGAATCTGTGAGTAATGGCCAAAAGAATTTGGAAGGGACTGTTTCTCTTCAGGCCTACCTGTATCATATAAAAGTCCACGGAAAGAATTTATCTCTGTAAGATCAGTGGATACTTCAGACATCATGTCAGAGAGAGACAGAGAGTATTTCTTAGTTCTGGATCAGAATAATTAAAAAAGCTGAGTATAGTCCATTCACCACAAACAAGAAGATGGACTGTTTGGTTCATGACTTTGCCAAATCTGATAAGTCTTTTATTTGGTTCATGTACCTAGAAAGTCTAGGCTTTTGCCTTTCATAATGAAAAAGTTCATATTTATAGTAACAATACTGCAAAGAAGAAACATATAATAGCTTTTTCAGAACTACATAAGGATGTAAATTTCACAGTATTAATTGTTTTGGTGTTAAATGTTTTGTACTTCAGTCAGCCTCTGGAACAGCTGCTGTTCATTCCCTCTGCTATGCTTTTCCTTTAACAACTGATATTGCTATCTATTTAATGTGAATTTTCTACAGAGTATGGTTGTTGGAAAGTTCTCACTCCTAGGGACAGTCTGCTGTTCTTAAGACTTCCTAAAGACAAGTTTTGCCTTAACATTCCTCTCTTACTGAAATATTATGGTTTTTCATTTTAATTTACTTAGTTGTCTATGTTTATATGCTACACTTCCTTCTTTTTTCCTCTTCCCAATTAAGACCTGTTAAACATTATAGGATTCTGTTACAGTAACAAGAAGTTTAAACAGGGAGAGGCGGGGTGAAACATACAACAGTGAAAAGAATAACTTGCAATGACCTACTCTATTAATCCCTGTCCATTATGTACCATCAGAATGTATAACATATAGTATCAGAGATGAAGCAACATCTGCATTATTGTTCTGTACGTTACATTTGAATAAACGTCAACATACCTTAAATATTGTTGTCCCATTTCTTATAGTGTCTATGTACCCACCATCTTTATAACCTGTTAGAGTCTTTAGCCCCTAGTCTCTCCTGATAAAAAGGTCTTCATCTCAATGGTATCTGCCTTTTTAATAGTTACTAAGTAATTATATGGACTAATATTCCAAATTTGACCCAGTCAATGGCCTATGTAAGCCACTGTAGTCACTGTCCCATGGAATACTTTACTAGCAATGTATCCTGAGGTTCTTCTTGGTGTCTCCAGTACTTTGTTACATTGAATGGATTTTTCCCATGTAAAAATTAATAGATCTGGGTTCCTTGCCTTCTCTTTAACCAATATTCAATGTCTACCTATTTCTGAAAGGCTAGACATAAGAGTCTGAGTCTCTGCATATGACACAGTACAATTCAAGGAGCAAAATTCTGTTGCCATTTTTTTGGCCCATTACTAACTCAGTAGGGGTCATAAACCATGCAGTCAAGATAGTTTTTATTCTTATAACTTTGCAGTTTTACTATTGTCATACGTGTACTTTAATAACTAACTGCTGAATATAACCATAATCAATTCTTTTGAAGTTATCGTTAAAAGCTGAAAAGTATAGAATATAAAAATGCTGGCCTATGAGAAATCTGCTTGGGCATATATGATCACCACTTGGTGTCGTATCTTACTTGGTATGCCACTCGTTTTATCTCACAGAAGCTCTCAGTACTGTAGAAAATAAGTGATTTTATAGATGCTAAAGATATTTTAAAGTAAAGAGTCATACGCTATGCTGGTCTCTAGTCAACAAACAGTATCAACTCTAATGCATTTGAATGTACTAGCCTTTATATTTATGACATCAAAATTTTATTATGTGCTACATAATTTGCTCACTTGTCACATACTTTTAGTGAAGAAAGATTGAGAGGTCAGACCAGAGTGAATATCAAACTGAATCCATGTGGAGGCATTAAAGAAGACCAATAATGCATGTCAATGTCAAATGTCCAAATATTTGAAGACAAAAACATTACCCAACTTTCCCTTAGCAGTCATACAAAACAAATATTTTGTATCAAAATGTATTATATTGTGATATAAATAACAAGAAGAGCTCAAATTCTATAAGTGTGTGCTTTTATTTTGGGGAAAAAAGCTAAGTCCAGTCTTATATACAAATTGAGGGTATGGTTTATCCTGCAAAATGTCACATTTCTGTATAAAAGTCCCATTTTGAACATGTGAAGAGCTATTAACCCTGCCATTGCTCCAAAGGCTTTCAGCGAAGCCACCGATACAAGCTTCACCATCTTGATTAAAATTGGGAAGAGATAAAAAATAAACAAGGAAGGAATAAAGATGCAAAATCAATACAAAAGTCACACAATGATGTGAATTTTCTGTATTGCTGCAGGAAGATTAAATCTTAAAATAACTGAATAGCAGAGAAAACTTTGAAGAAAGGCTGATTACTTCCCCTTCTATGGTTTCAACTGATTGAAAAAAAATTAATTCAAGTAGTGTTTGTTCTGTGTCTTAAACCATCAGAATTTTCTTTTAGTAGTTGAGGAATGCACTGGAAGGAAAAGATGTAAGGGTAAAAAGTCACTGCAGGCCAACAATTGTTCTTAATCCTCACAAAATACTGGTGAAATTAAATTTATTCTTTATTGCTCCCAGTGTTACCTAGGTCACTGAGCGATGGGAAAGCTGAACTGGGAGTCGAGTATGCACAATCTTTGTTTTGTGTCTAGATGCTTAACCTTGGACACGACAAGGCATCTTAAAGTGTTGTGGGAACTTAGTTCTAAATGTTAGCTCTAGGACTTTTTTATTACCCCACATTTACAAAAAAGTCTGTGTTGTCAGTGGATGGAATAGTGGTGTTTACAGTTCAGTGTTAAACGATCATTTAATTAACACCTAAAAAAACTTGTGAAAATTCTTTGTGGTTGTTATTGCTCGTTTCCTTGGAGGTTTAATTCCTTTCATTTATGTATTCCGCAAAGAACATTTATGAGCCTTCCTTTACGGATGAAATGAGTCATTGAGCTATTCCTCAAGTTATTTAACCTCATTGTATTTTACAGAAAAAAATCTTATTTTATGTAGTTCTGATGCAAGATAAAGTCTTACAATTCAGATGTACGACTCACACCTGTAGGCAGAAGAATGAAGCACTATCAGTCCTAAATTACTTTCCTGTTTTCAGTTTTAGTGAAAACATACTTACTGCATAATAAAACTGCAGATCTTCGAATTGCAGAGCATAATTCTGTGTTAAAAATGTCTTTGCAGATGTTTTCAAACACTCATGCTGTAAAAGTCCAGGCAATGTGCCCAGTATTCATGACAGTTTAAAGGATTAGCAAAGTGTGTCTACAGAAAGAATTAAAGAGGTGTAAAGGTGACAACATGTTGTGGCGGTGTTTAACAGCTCTTCTAAAAGCTTTAACATCCACAGGAAATGAGCAGATAAGGCAAGGAAAACAGGAAGATGATGTTTTATATCACAGATGAGTATTTCTTCCTTGACCACTTTTAAGAGTTTAGATTATAAGATTTACTTGTTCACTGAATTGCAGTTAAAGTGGACAGATGAGAAGTCTAAAGACACGACAACAGGATAGCAACCCTGATCCCGGTTTACATCAAACAATATTGTATTGCATTCTTTGGTTTTTGGAACTCTTCTACAATATGGAAGAAATGTACTTTGAAATTAAGCATTTTTTATATATATATATATATATATATATATATATATATATATATATATATATATATATATATATATATTTATATATATATATATATATATATATATATATATATATGTGTGTGTGTGTGTGTGTGTGTATATTTATGTATGTATATATCTAGAGAGAGAGAGAGGGGGGGGATATATACATGAATATATGATATAGATATATAGCTATATAGCTATACATAGACATGTATAATTACATAATGTGATGGTCAGAAAGGTAGACTGTTTTCAGTCGTAATCATACCTATCAACCTCTTAGCACAAGAAATCTGGACAAAGCATAAAATAATGGGGGAAGGAATGCCCAAAAATAGGGACAGATTTTTAACATCTCATTTATAAACTTAGAAAGTTGCTAGAGTAACAGATTTTGTATTAACATGTATTTTCTGAAATATATGAAGTCTGAAACTCAAATGTATGTCATTATTTAGTGACTTCAATCCTCAGTGATTTGCCAGTAAACCTCAAATTTAAGGAGGAACAAACCAAAAATATGAGGCAAAAATCTGGACTTTCCGTAAAAATCTGAACAGTTGAGAGGTATGGCTGTGATCATAGAACCTCTAACAAAAATATAGTGAAAGGGCATAACTCTTATATAGTCAACAAAAATGCAATCAAATAATATAACATAAATTGAATATTATAAAAAAGTACCATACCTTTGTGTTACATGTATTACAGTATAAAAATAAACCATTTGAAGCTGCTATTTGATGTGTGTTTATCCCTCCTACTTCTGCTGCTGAGACTGTGAGCTTTACCATTATTCATTTGTGCCACTAATAATGTATGTTTCAATTTACTTTTTCAAATCACTGAAGATTGCTTTGGATATAGCTTTATTGCTCTAAAATGAGCATTCTTGAAAATATTTAATACATTGTTGAGCAATCGTATAACATCCTATTATTAATATTACTTAGTGATGTGCATTTGCTGAGAGTAACACTCATATTCATTGCTGGTAATGTTTTATAATTGTTTACAAAATGTATGCTGTAGGTTTCTTATGCATTTAAGATAACATGTCAGGGCACAGTGTGGCTTTGAATACTAATTGTGGTTTCTGAATTACTCTGCAGTGCCTCCTCCTACAGTCACGCAGAAATTCTCACAATTCAAATATTCATAATTACTGGCCATAGACTTTTTATGGGAACGCTAGTGTTTTGCTTTTCAAATAACTGTAATTTTGTAATGGTTCAGATTCATACTGTCTATGCTTGCTCAGCAAAACTTGGTGCTCCCTTTTATACCCAGTTTTGTTTACCCTAAATCTGGAAAAGAATGTTTGCTTTTACACCACTAAAAACTTGATTTTTCCTCAAAAGCCTGATTTTCCTTTCTGATTAAGCAGTCAATACATCTGTAATGTATCCATACAATGTTATATCCATTAATATGTGCAAAGTACTTCATTTTGCCTTAAGGTTGTTAAAGAACTGTATACTGTTTGGTCATTTTAACATTATCTCATTCTTTTGCCCCTATTTAACACTGTCATTATTGTACATCCCTGTTAGCTTATTGCCACTGTGGCAAAAATGCTTCATACTGTTCCTTTTCATTTTATGGTTATAGTCTGTTAAGTTCTCTGCGTGTTGTTAGTATGTCCTTTGATAGATAAACACTGGGTTCTAATGCATATAACTATACAGTATATTGTCTGATACAGTATTAATGTTTCTTTAGTGTCTGCTTATTGCTTTGTCAAAATTTGTGAATGTTTGTTAGTCTCAGTTGTTCATGGCCTGAAATCACAATGTCGTTTTACAATATGTTTTCACAGAGCTCCCATACCCTTTCAGTTAAGACTCAGAGGAGAAAGCAATAAATAAATAAATACATAAATAAATAATAAGGGACTAATACCCCAATTCAGGGATACTTAAAGTATTATTAATGTTGAAAGTAGCTGTAATAAATGGATTTGTAGTAACATACATTTTCTGAAAATACTTGGCATTTCTAAATGTAATTACAAGCACTTTTTATTGACTTGATACAACATTTCTTGGCAGATAATGCTGCATGTTAATGTTCTGGCCTGTTAACAAAATGTTCCCTGTAACCAATAGTTCAAGGTTTAATTTCCTCTACCTTCATTTACCTACTGTTTGACCTGGAAGAGATCACTTAACCTGGCAGTGTTCCTGAGCTGTCCCTGAAAAGGTGCACTTGTGCCCAGTTGGGTTACCCAGTTAACAATGTATAAATAAGAAACACAAATTTTTGCAAGTGACGAAGCAAAATTCTGAGGAAAAATCAGGAGCAGTTGAGAGTTATATGTTTCCATAAGTCTTTTTTTTTCTGGGCACAATCACCTTTAGTTTGGATCTATTGATACTCGACTCTCATAACCGCCTAGTCTGCCTTTTTGATTAAGTATATTCTTTCTTCTTGCGTGCTGCTCACAATATCTTTACATGTCTTTCACTAATTCTGCAGCATTTTGACATTAGTGGCTCTTGCATGTGTACCACCCTTGTTGCTGTTTGTTGCATTTTTGTGTTAAGCATGTGACAAAGCACTAACAAATGCATAGAGTAGCATTGCTGTTCAATGCATTTTTAATCACAGACTTTCATTGCTGTAGTGACACACTTCAGTGCTTGTACACCACTTCTTTCATCCCTGCTCCTTAAGTACAAAGAACAAAAGCTGGTGGAAAGCACTGTGTGGCTAAGTGTTACATATAAAGGTGGGAAAAAGGATAGAATACTGTCCTCATATACCCACATGAGTATCAAACATTTACAATACCAGCTCTCTGTGGGAACTGTGCCCAAATGTAAATGAGATGCAGAACATTTAGAAGAAAATCCAAAGATGGTGAAGAAGTTCATGTACTTGCCATAAGATAAACAGTAGTGGTGGGTGACACTGCTGATATCCTTTGAACAAAATATCAATGGAATGCACCTTTAAGATGAAAGGAGAACAGAAGATGAAGGATTGTGAGCTGATGGTAGAAGGCAGTCTCATGATAACATTAATAAATTGGTACGCACTCTTTGTGGTGTCTATATGGAATTCAATCTGTGAGGAATTAAATGAAAAATAGCATTGAAAATCTCAGTAGAGAATGTCACAGGCACAGATGAATTTTACTAAAGAGTTTTTTTTTTATTGATAACTACATCCCAGAAATACTGTCTCTGCTTGTATGTAATTGTCTCCAGTTACATGGCTACAGATTGATTATTCCATAAAGCTATAAACTGATTATTCCATAAAGTATGAGAGCCCTGTGTATCACACATACTGCCAAAGCAGTTGCATCATACGAAGGTACAGAACAGCAGTGGGTTTATTGTGTCGTATGCCATTTTTATCACATATAAGCATTTGATTACCTGGTAAGCATTGTTGCATGTGTTTATGCAACACTGAAAGTGGCAAATTAGCATACTATGCTGATTAATGCAATAGTTGTCCTAATGTTATCCAATCTAGAGGTTACGGTGAGCAGTCATTTCTACTCCTTTTCACGTAGGCTGACACAAAAATAGTACACCATGCATGGGGATTGCACAGTATGTCAAGTTGCAAGTGTGGTGATAAAGTAATTACATTGCTTATAAAAACAGTGAAGGTACTTGAATGCATTGCAGAGACCTAGAGACTGTCCCATTCAGAGAATTAATGTTTGTCTGCTAAATGAGCAGCACTCAGCAGCATCTGGATGGACCTTTGAATCTGTATGTGTGTCGTATGTTTTATCAAGTGTTTGCTTTATTTACTTAGTGAGTTAGTTATTAACAAACATGTCTATCTCAACGGTTAAATACTCTGCAAGACTAGTAAAATGAAGGCTAGTCCTTCTCAGGTCTTATGCACCCTGGAAGTCTAGAGAGGCATGAGTCAGTATCAAATAATGCTGGGTAGCAGAGGATAGTGATGGAACAGCAGAAGTCAGTTTCTGTGCCCTATTCTAGGATGCATCCTTACCATATTTCCAGCCCTGAGCTGTGCTTGTACTTACAAGTGAGGAGAGTGTGTTTAGCAGATGGAACAAGTACTTTGAGGGGCTGATGAAGGAAGAAAATGAGAGAGAAAGAAGGTTGGATGATGTGGAGATAGTGAATCAGGAAGTGCAATGGATTAGCAAGGAGGAAGTAAGGACATCTATGAAGAGGATGAAGAATGGAAAGGCTGTTGGTCCAGATGACATACCTGTGGAAGCATGAAGATGTTTAGGAGAGATGGCAGTGGGGGTTTTAACTAGATTGTTTAATGAAATCTTGGAAAGTGAGAGGATGCCTGAGGAGTGGAGAAGAAGTGTTTTGGTACCTATTTTAAGAATGAGTGTTGTGCAAAGCTATAGTAACTACAGAGGGATAAAACAGATCAGTCACAGCCTGAAGTTATGGGAAAGAGTAGTGGAAGCTAGGTTAAGAAGGGAGGTGATGATTAGTGAGCAGCAGTATGGTTTCATGCCGGGAAAGAGCACTACAGATGCGATGTTTGCTCTGACAGTGTTGATGGAGAAGTATAGTGAAGGTCAGAGGGACTTGCATTGTGTCTTTGTGGACTTAGAGAAAGCATATGGCAGTATGCCTAGAGAGGAGTTGTGGTTTTGTATGAGGAAGTTGGGAGTGGCAGAAAAGTATATAGGAGTGGTACAGGATATGTATGTGGGTAGTGTGACAGTGGCGAGGTCTATGTTAGGAGTGTGTTTAAGGTGGAGGTGGGATTACATCAAGGATCAGCTCTGAGCCCTTTCTTATTTGCAATGGTGATGGACAGGTTGACAGACGGGATCAGACAGGAGTCCCCATGGACTATGATGTTTGTGGATGACATTGTGATCTGTAGTGAGAGTAGGGAACAGGTTGAGGAGACCCTGGAGAGGTAGAAAATGCTCTAGAAAGGAGAGGAATGAAGGTCAGCAGGACTAAGACGGAATATATGTGCGTGAATGAGAGGGAGGGTAGAGGTATGGTGAGGATGCAGGGAGTAGAGTTGGCGAAGGTTGATGAGTTTAAATACTTGGGATCAACAGTTCAGAGTAATGGTGAGTGTAGAAGAGAGGTAAAGAAGAGAGTACAGGCAGGGTGGAGTGAGTGGAGAAGAGTGTCAGGAGTAATTTGTGACAGACGGGTACCAGTAAGAGTGAAAGGGAAGGTTTACAAGAGGGTAGTGTGACAAGCTATGTTATATGGGTTGGAGATAGTGGCATTGACAAAAAGGCAGGAGTCAGAGCTGAAGGTGGCAGAGTTAAAGATGTTAAGATTTGCAATGGATGTGACAGGGATGGACAGGATTAGGAATCAGTATATTAGAGGGTCAGCTCAGGTTAGACGGTTTGGAGACAAAGCCAGAGAGGCGAGATTGTGTTGGGTTGGTCATGTGCTGAGGAGGGATGCTGGGTATATTGCAAAAAGGATGCTAAAGGATGGAGCTGCCAGGTAAGAAGAAAAGAGGAAGGCCTAAGATAAGGTTTATCGATGTGGTAAAGGAGGACATGCAGGTGGTGGATGTAACAGAGCAAAATGCAGAGGACAAGAAGAAAGGGAAACAGATGATCCAGTGTGGCGACCCCTAACAGGAGCAGCTGAAAGAAGAAGCTGTGTTTGCTACCAAGATCACAGTGCCATGGTGTATTTTTTCCTCCTAAATACACATGGCATTACCAAAGGCAGGGTAAACTGCACAGGAAATCAATGGTAGTTCATGTGAAAGCAAGGGATAAACTGCATTTTGGTAACATGAACAAAGATGCACTAAAAAAAAAAAAACTCTGAAATAGCAATAAAGACAAAAAAAATTAAGTGATTTTTTTTCTTTATAACATGGCTGGCCCATTATGTGAAAAAAAAACACAAAAGAAAGGACAGGCAAATGTGTAGACTATTTTAATAGCATTTTAAAGTCTGAAGACAAACAGATGCCCTACCAGCAAGACTTTGCAGTGTAAAATAGCAGCCCCTTAGCCCAGATGATTTACTACCAGATCTATGTGATGTGCATAAATGACTATTGTGAACAAACTCTGCTTTGAGTCATAGTACTGTCTGAACAGCTGAACTGATCTGATGCCACATTATTCATTATGTTGCGACATTTAGCACAATCAATAATTACGTCATAACAAACACTAAGGTTACCTACCTAATGCTGAAGCAAAGAGACTATTAAGTTGCATTACACTATTGCCTGAGGGTTTGATCATTATTTATTTATTTTATCCTGAGTACCACAGAGTTTGTTAACTGTTTACATGGATGAATGGAAGCAGTACATTGCACTTTACTAAACATTACTGACAAATTTATATTTGTATATGCTCCAGGCTAAAAAAAAATACACCTGCCATAATTTGTCATACTCAACAAACTTCATTAAATTGATATCATACTAAGCAAAAGCATTTCTTCTGACTGTATCTGATGCCTGGTGTACACCTTTATACTAAACTCCTTAAAATAAACTTGGAAAGTCAAGGTAGCAGGCAATACATGAAACTGAATGGATATTAAAAAACAGACATTTCTACTTGAATCTGGATTTTATATTTATTTAATGAAAACCTAATTCACATTCACACTATAGTCAGAACTACCAATGAACAGAAAACCCACTACTTTCAAGGAAGTTGCAGGCTAGATTTTCAATTATAATTTCAGTTTATATATTTGTTCATTTAGAATTTCAAAATGTAAGCAAGTGAATGTTGCTAATAAAATGGAAAACATTTAAAGCATGAAATGTTTGTAAAGCAGCAATGTGTAAGCATCCAGACAGCTGCCTATGTTAACAAATTCTAGGCAATTTTTTTTTTTTTTTACCAGTGAAATATCTCATTTTTATTAAATGCATAGCAAAATAAGCTTGACACTTTTGTTGCAGTAATGGCATTACAGACTTGCTGATATCAAGAGAATATGCCGAAGAGGTATATGAGATATATGATGTTTTTGATAATATGTATACTTTTAATATGTTGTGTATCTCTGATTTTGTTGTGTAAATGTTGCATATGTTATAATCAACAACCAAAAAATAGTCTGTTTGTGAACAGTGAGCAACTTATACTCAAATAATATTAATTAATTTTTAAATATGCCCATGGTTTGTCACCTTCATATCAGTGTTTTTCTTCTTTTTTCCAAGTATACAGGAACCTTGTCTCTTGATTTTAGGACTAAAAGTTAAAATCTACAGTAACAGGTTAAATGGGAATCTAGGAAACAGATTCAGCAGAGTTGTAGTACTGATTTATGTGACATTATTCCTGGGATTCAGAAAGAGCCCCTAATGCCTACATAAACTGCATTCTACAAGCTGATCAGTTTACGTTGTGTGAATCATCGAAAGCTTTACTTCAGACCTTATTATCAGCTGCACATGTTTGAATCCTCCTTTATTACTGCCAGCACTAACAGCACTCAGAGGAGGCAATATACTCTTGTGGCCCATGCATTATATTGGCACATGCACCCCTCATCTAGTCCCATACACATTCAGACATCCATATATGCACGTAGATACATCACACACACACACACACACACACACACACACACACACACACACACACACACACACACACACACACACACACACACACACGCACACACGCACACACACACGCACACACACACACGCACACACACACATACGCACAGACACACACACACACACACACACTCTGCACACTCATGGACACACACACACACATTTTCCCACTTACACACATACATGTACACATATTTTTGATCACCTACCTATCCTCCTATCTCCCACTTCAACCACCCAGGTATACACATACTCGCACTCAAACACAATCATCCTAGTCCATTTATACCCCTGTAGACATGCACATGCACTGCCACACACAACTACACACTCACAAACACAACCTATGACTACCCGTCTTCTGTACTAGGCTAAGTTTACTTGCAAAATAGCCTCTCCCATTAACATGAATGAAGGGCAGCTGTATTTTGGCCATGCTGTTTTACACAGCTGAGTGATTCTCTTAATTGCTTGGCAATGTAAATAATGTACAGCTGGCATTTCTGGGCAGAAGCACATGGCTAATTAGCTTTAACCACTCCCCTATAATGCCTCATTATCGTACAGTATGCCTATTGTGATGGCCCACCACTGTTATTCTTCTATCAGTGGAAAATCACTGAGTTGGGCCTATCTCTGAACTGGAAAGCGTTACTGTGAGGGGTCGGCTGTTCATGGGAGGTCTTAGTACTCACAGTAACCCTTTCTGGATCCTAGGCTATGAAGGTTAAAGACAACCTGCTAGCTAGTGAATCAGCCAGGAAATCACATACACGTAATGATTCTTAGTTGACGC
>NC_056729.1:138941852-139034352 GCF_019279795.1 Protopterus annectens
AAGGGAAACCACAAAGCCTTCTTCACTTATGTCAGGAACCTCCATGGCAAAGCCCAGGTTTGTTCCCAGTTAGTAATTAACAGTATCACTTACACTGATATTGTTGACTTAGCCAACCTGCTAGCAGATAGGTTCAGAGCAAAATTCACCCCCTTGCCTCCCCAAAGGCCCTGTCGACATCCCTGATACTTGTCCCACATTAGATAGGTTCAGCACAAACTTCACCCGCCTGTCCCCCAAAATCCTTTCGACATCCCCACTACTTGTCCCGCACCTCACATCTCCATAGATTATGTGTTAAAGACCCTATCCAAGGCAGAGAGCACAGCTTCCATGAGACCTGATAGTATCCCAGGCTGTATTCTGCACCATCTCCAGCAAGTACTGGCTTCATCACTGAGCATCCTATTCATCCACAGTCTAAGTACAGGCTTCATTTCAGCAGACTGGAGAACTGCCATTTTCTTCCCCTTGCGCAAATGTGGTGCCACTACTGACCCTGGAATCTATCGCCCCATTAGCTTGACAAGTCTGATCTGTAAAACCATGGAGCGTATTATTATGGATCTCATAAACAAGAACATAGGCACTCTCCAAGCCCTTGACCCCACCCAGTTTGGGTTCAAATAAAAGCAGATCTTGCATTTTGAAACTGGTTGACTTCTTTGAGACTGTCAACAAAGCCCTGGATGAGGAAAAGTCAGTTTATACAGCTTACCTTGAATTGGCCAAGGCCTTCGACACAATCCCACACTCGGGAATCATTGAAAAGCTAGCACAATTTAGTGTAAATCCCTGTCTCATCAGGTGGGTGGCCAACTGGCTCACCAGCAGGACCCTCAAGGTAAAAATAGGCACCTCCACTTCCGATAGCTGACCTGTTAGCAGTGGACTTCCCCAGGGATCTGTCCTGGGACCCCTATTGTTTGGCATCTACTTCTCAGAGGTCCAGACAAAGACAATAGGCTTGCGGCTGACCAGGTTTGCAGATCACTGTAAGTCGGGTGCTGTTGTTGACTCCCCAGATGATATCATACTGAAAGAGGGCCTCACAGCTACTAATTACTGGTACCAAAGTCTTGACCTCAAGCTAAATGCAAAAAAATGTATCATCAAAAACATGGCCCCTACTGATTATCACATCAACGGCAACCCCCTAAACCCACAACCTGTGGTGAGAGACCAAGGTACTCAGGTTGATAATAATCTCACATTCGACCATCCTGTGTAGCGGCAGTAGTCATAAAAGCCTTTTACTTGGTTCACCTCATAACTAAAGGGATTGCATCCAGAAAAATGGAGGTTATTACCTCTGTATAATCCTCCCTCATCAGACCAATAATTGAGTTTAACACCCCATTTGGTATGTATCTCTCCAAACATCTGCACCAACTGGAAAGGCCACAGAAATACCTCACAAAGAGAATCCATGGCCTCCAACACCTGTCTTATGTGGACAGACTGAAATCACTATCACTCTACTCTGTATTATACAGATTGCTCAGAGGTGATCAGTGTCTCACCTGTAAGGCAATCTCGGACCCTGCCCTACTAGAGATGCTACATATCTGAAAGTCTAACTCCACATGCATTACCCACTCAAAAAGCCTGAATCTAATATGTGACATCAACCAAACCTGCTGGAAAGACAGGTTTGTCTCTCAGAGGCTGCCCCATCTCTGGAATATACTTCCCATACACATCAAACAGAGTACCTCACTGACCCTCTTCAAGCACAACCTTGATAAGTGGATGGGAAACCACAAATTTGTCCCAGGGGTTCCACCTGTTTCCCTCATTGGCAGGGGTGACAGGTGCCTTTAGAGGTTTCTTTTTAGGGATAAACTCTTGGCTTGGCTTGTAAGGGCCCCAGGGCCATTAGCCTAGTAACTTCCTATGATCCTAGGGTCCTATGAATTGTAATGCACATGATAATTCTGCATCATTCACAAGAGAGAAAAAAACTTCCCACTGAAAGCATTGGGAAATATTAGGCAGACCTGCTTTAGAGTACTTGTCACCTGTACATATACAACAAGGATAATTTACTGCAGTGAGTTTTCACACCGGCCTCATCATGAGAGTGTGGGGGAAAGTCTGTCATTTCTTTTAGAACTACAAAATAATCCCTTTACAAAAACCTGCTATTTACCTACTTTCTTTTGCTGGAAGTAGCTAACACATATTTATAGCATAGAACAAGCTCTGTAAAAGAGGGTCAGTCAACATAGAAGTAGCTGTGTTAAAGAATATGCATTAGATGACAGTGCTTCACAGTCCCACCATTCTATCTTAATGCCATGAGAAAATCCCACCACTTCCTTATGTCAAGCATGACTCATATAAAGAGGACTTGAAATGTATTCTGGGAAAAAGGAATGAAAGCAAGAAAACAAGATCACGTTGCCAAGGTAGGCGTTAGCAACACATTCAAATTGTCAAATAAGCACTTGGAGTGATTTAGAGGCATTAAAATAGCTCAGAAAACAAAGACACAATGAAAAAAACATGTTTTTTTTTTAGTTCTAAGGTGGAGTATTCCTTTAAGCCTTTCTCATAAGATAGAACAATGTGCAAAGATCAGTATAAGGCATAAAGTAATACAACAAAATATAATAATGTAGTATGCTAGTTATGACAGATATACTACAGGAAATGCTACCCTTCAGATAAAAACACATACAGTCAATAAGGTGGATATTAAATTACATAACTAATCTTTGTAGAAAGCCAAGATGTAAACAAAGTGTAATGTTATGCTATGGAATGTGCTTCCAGCTTGGGTTCCATGTCTTTTTTCCTTTTCCCAGTAGAAAGAAAAACATAAATTAACATATTTCTACATACTGTAAAGAGAATATGTGCTAAATAGTATAACAATTAGTATTCCGTTGCTTATTTTAAAATTGTCCGCTCCATGTTAAACTATTTTAACATAGCTTAAAACATAAAAAGCGAGACGGACTAATTGCTGCCTCCGGGTAAACTATATATCGCTATAACATAGGGTTTAACATTACAGAGACAGTTGCTTTTTAAAATCCGGCTTCCGTTTTCTGTTAATGTTATATAACTTAAATGTTAAACCCTTTAAACAGGTTTAAAGACAGTAATTCAAATGGAAAGTCGAGGCGAAAAGTCCGGCCACCGGCGACTTTTCGTTTCCATTAGTATAACTCGCCAATCCGTAATCAGCAATTCTTTTTCAGATGGCGGGTATAAGAAATTATGCTGCTTGAGGTATAGATTTATAATTTCAAAATTTGAAGCATAGTTTTACTTCCAAAATCAGAAGTGTTTATTCAAACCTCTTGAATATAATTTCCTAGTGTACATTGTTATACTAGCTCTTATCCCTTTTTTTAACAAAACACTGAAGTTGTGCTCAGTAAAATTGACTTCACTAAGTCCTTTAATGCATTACGGTATGGTACAGGAGTCAAGCTGTGATACATAGCATGTGCTACAGTGGTTAGCAGAGCTCTACAATGTCACTTTCTTGGCAAATGTGTCATTATCTATCTGACAATAAATGGCTGCTGAAAAGATAGTATACTGAATTCAATCATTCACACAGAAATATTTTTGAACTATATGTAAAACAATAAATATAGTCTATGGCAATTTAGTACAATTTAAAAATCTGGGCTTATAGTGGCAATATCAGTTTAAATAAGTATTTGAAAATAATTGTTTTCTGTTCTAAGGAGCAAGAAAAGCACAAATGAAAGCATTGTTACCTGTATGAGCATAAGGTTTAAAAGTGGAGTTTTCTTGGGGAATACAATGAAGACATATACAGTAACTAAATCTATAAGACTGCTTTCTACAGAGTGTTGAGAGACTTTGTCAATACTTTAGAAAAATGGTAAAACATGACAGTTGTTCAAACCACTGGATGCTTTTCATTGTCAGTAACTTCAGGATAGAACAAAACGCCAGTGCTACTAACCAATGCTTACAAATTAACCTATCATGTGTCTGACAGTGCACAGAATAGCAGTTTTGCTGTAATGCATGGAGTACGGTGATTATGCTCTGATATTCAGAAAATGATGATTCAGTTAAGAGGAAGAGTGGCACAAGACCTGCCCTTAACAAATGTTTAGCACCCCCTGCTGAAATTGTTAAGGTTGGGTCCCATGCTAGGCAGTCAAATCTGCCAGTACAGATCAGTAAATGACAGTGGCAGAATAAAAGATTTGGTTCTGCCTGCTGTCCATGCCAGTAAGGTGTCCCTTCCTCTTACAAACTGAGAAAGTTACTAAAAATAACAGAATGTGTGTTTGCCTGCATTTTCAGAAGGATACGAAGTCTGAAACCTAAATGCTTGTCATTATTTGGGGCTTTCTGTCTGAAAACCACAGGATTTATGAGGAACAGATGAAACAAATGAGGCAAAATCTGGGCATTTTGCAAAAATCTGGACTGTGTATAGAGGCACAGCAAGATGAGTGCAAATGTAAGGGTAGTTACACTGTGTTTACGTGTAAAAGACACTGTTTAACAGAGAAACAGAGGTAGTGTGTTTAAATAAAAGGCATTGTACAAAGGAGGAACAGGAGTAGTGTTTATATATAAAGACATTATACAACGGAGGAACAGGGGTAGTGTGTATATATAAAAAAATATTAAACAATGAAGGAACAGGAGTAGTGTTTATATATGAAGACATTATACAATGGAGGAACAGGGGTAGTCTTTGTAAATAAAATACATTGTACAGAGGAGGAACAGGAGTAGTGTGTGTATATAAAAGACATTGTACAGAGGAGGATAGTGTTTTATACAGTGGAGGAACAGGGATAGTGTGTGTATATAAAAGACATTGTACAGAGGAGGATAGTGTTTTATACAGTGGAGGAACAGGGGTAGTGTGTGTGTATATAAAAAAATATTAAACAATGAAGAAACAGGAGTAGTGTTTATATATAAAGACATTATACAACGGAGGAACAGGGGTAGTCTTTGTAAATAAAATACATTGTACAGAGGAGGAACAGGAGTGCATGAATATAAAAGGCATTGTACAGAACAGGAGCAGGAGTAGTGTTTTATACAGTGGAGGAACGGGGTAGTGTGTGTATAAAAAATATTATACAACGAAGGAACAGGAGTAGCATGTTTATATAAAAGACATTTAGGAACAGGGGTAGTGTGTGTATATAAAAGACAGTGTACAACGAAGGAACAGAGTTAGTATTTGTATATAAAAGACATTATACAAAGGAGGAACAGGAGTAGTGTTTATATATAATGACAATATACAGCGGAAGGACAGGGGTAGTGTGTGTATATAAAAGACATTATACAATGAAGGAACAGGAGTAGTGTTTATATATAATGACATTATACAGTGGAGGAACAGTGGTAGTGTGTGTATATAAAAAGTATTATACAACGAAGGAACAGGAGTAGTATTTGTATACAAAAGACATTATACAAAGGAGGAATGGGGGTAATGTTTATATATTAAAGACATTATACAATGAAGGAACAGGGGTAGTGCATGTTTATAAAAGACGCACAATGAAGGAACAGGGTTAGTGTTTGTATATAAAAGATATACAACAGAGGAACAGGTCTGGTGTTTGCATATAAAAAATAAATTATACAACAGAGAAGCAAGAATAGTGTCTGTATACAGAAGATATTATTCAGTGGAGGAAGAGAGTAGTGTTTACATATAAATGACACTACAGAGGAACAGGAGTAGTACTTGTATATATCAGGATGGGGAAATGTTTAGGTGAATGAGTCTAACATTCCCTGTGCAGACTCTGGTCATATATTAGATAAATCACTCATAGGGCTTTCTCCAATAGAAGTAGAAAATAAAGTAAATGTACTGAACACATAAAAAAAAAGAGAGCATACAGAAAATGAGAGTGAAAGAGATGTGAAGTAACTGCTTTGCTCTGGAAGGACATCTTACTTCTTTGCCCCTTTTTGTTTCTTGTATTCCAGACTTGCCGACACTTCTGGAGTTGGAGTCTGCCCCAGAGCCTTGTGAAATGTCAGAAAATCTTCCCCTCTTCTGCTTCCTACTTGACACTGGATGCATATTTTTGAGTCCCTTTCTAAGTAATCACAGTTTGGCAACTGATAAATTCTCATTTGTAAAGAATTGCAATGCAGACCATTTTGTTATGTCTCACACACAGATTACATGTCTCCCCCCACCAACCCCCAAGCAAAGCAGCTAGCATTTGTTTAACTGAATCTCATATCCTGGTATTCATTTTAATGTTTGTTTCCAGAGCATAGTCATTATCTATAACAAACCACAGAAAAAGTCTTGAGCCTTCCCAAAATATTACAACATATTTGTAGCATACCAGATGACGTACCAGTAGAAGCATGGAGGTGCTTAGGAGAAATGGCAGTGGAATTTTTAACCAGATTGTTTAATGAAATTTTGGAAAGTCAGAGGATGCCTGAGGAGTGGAGAAAAAGTGTTTTGGTACCTATCTTTAAGAATAAGGGTGATGTGCAGAGCTGCAGTAACTACAGAGGGATAAAATTGATCAGTCATAGCTTGAAGTTATGGGAAAGAGTAGAGGAAGCTAGCTTAAGAAGGGAGGTGATGATTAGTGATCAGAAGTATGGTTTCATGCCAGGAAAGAGCACTACAGATGCAATATTTGCTCTGAGAGTGTTGTTGGAGAAAAACAGAGAAGGTCAGAAGGAGTTGCATTGTGTCTTTGTGGACTTAGAGAAAGCATATGACAGGGTGCCTAGAGAGGAGTTGTGGTATTGTATGAGGAAGTCGGGAGTGGCAGAGAAGTATGTAAGAGTGGTACAGGATATGTACAAGGGTAGTGTGACATTGGTGAGGACTGAGGTGGGAGTGACAGATACGTTTAAGGTGGAGGTGGGATTACATCAAGGATCAGCTCTGAGCCCTTTCTTATTTGCAGTGGTGATGGACAGGTTGACAGATGAGATCAGACAGGAGGCCCCATGGACTATGATGTTTGCAGATGACATTGTGATCTGTAGTGAGAGTAGGGACCAGGTTGAGGAGACCCTGGAGAGGTGGAGATATGCTTTAGAGAGGAGAGGAATGAAGATCAGCAGGGCTAAAACAGAATATATGTGTGTGAATGTGAAGGAGGGTAGAGGAATGGTGAGGATGCAGGGAGTAGAGTTGGTAAAGGTGGATGAGTTTAAGTACTTGGGATCAACATTTCAGAGTAATGGTGAGTGTGGAAGAGAGGTGAAGAAGAGAGTACAGGCAGGGTGGAATGGGTGGAGAAGAGTGTCAGAAGTGATTTGTGACAGACGGGTACCAGTAAGAGTGAAAGGGAAGGTCTGCAAGAGGGTAGTGAGACCAGCTATGTTATATGGGTTGGAGATGGTAGCATTGTCGAAAAGGCAGGAGTCAGAGCTGGATGTGGCAGAGTTAAAGATGTTAAGATTTGCACTGGGTGTGATTAGGATGTACAGGATTAGGAATCAGTATATTAGAGGGTCAGCTCAGGTTGGACAGTTTGGAGACAAAGCAAGAGAGGCAAGATTGCGTTGGTTTTGACATGTGCTGAGGAGGGATGCTGGGTATATTGGGAAAGGGATGCTAAGGATGGAGCTGCCAGGTAAGAGAAAAAGAGGAAGGCCTAAGATGAGGTTTATGGATGTGGTGAGAGAGGACATGCAGGCGGTTGGTGTGAAAGAGCATGATGCAGAGGACAGGAAGAAATGGAAACAGATGATCCGCTGTGGTGACCCCTAATGGGAGCAGCCAAAAGAAGATGATGATTTGTAGCATACCAGAGAACTAGCATATGTTGCAACATCATATATAAACAGTTCGCTGCTTGTCTGTTTGTTGAGGTTTATTGTAAATATCTTCACAAAAATTCACTGTAGATGTTGGTTTTCTAACTGTATTATATTAGTTTTCCACAATTCAATAATTTAACTGCAGAGACTGCTCTCTCTCTCTCCTTTGTCTGGAACAGTATTCTTGTCTCTTCCTTCTTTCCACCTTTTTAAGTTAATTTGTAGCTGCTTTTTTTTTACTTTTAAATTTTCAAGCACTTTTACATTGACTTAGCCTATCGTGAGGTTAACTCAGCCATCACTATCTTTTCATGTTTGTTATGAGTCTTGACTAATGCGTGGTTTGTACTGGTTTGCTTATTATTCATTATATTTAGTTTTATAGCAAAATACTATAAGAATGCAGCCCTTTTCTTAGGGCATCCAAAGGCCAGCCTCAGGCAGAAAGACCGACACTTCAGATGATAACAGTACTATTTTGTAAAGCAGCTCAGCTGCTGAATATTTTTTTTTAATTATTTGCTAACCAGGTAAACCCTGTATTTTATCAGGCATGATCCTGGACCAGTGTCTTTTTTATATGATTTGCTGAAAGGTAATACAGAGAAGGCTGCAGTAATCAAATCAAACCCAGTACAAAAGGTGTTCTAAACTGAGATTGTATAGTACCATATGTATTCACTACCACATTGTATGGTATCATATGTATTCACTACCACATTATATGGTGCCATTATATATTCACTACCACATTGTATGGCACCATATGTATTCACTACCCAGTTGTACGGTACCATGTGTATTCACTACCACATTGTATGGTACCATAAGTATTAACTATCACATTGTATGGCACCATATGTATTCACTACCACATTGTACAGTACCATATGTATTCACTACCACATTTATGGTACTAAATGTATTCACTACCACATTGTACAGTACCATATGTATTCACTACCATATTGTATGGAACCATATGTATTCACTATCACATTTTAAGGTACCACATTGTATGGTACCAAATGTATTCACTACCACATCGTACGGTACTATATGTATTCACTACCATATTGTATGGCACCATATGTATTCACTATCACATTTTATGGTACCACATTGTATGTACCATATGTATTCACTGCCATATCGTATGATACCATATGTATCTACTACCACATTGTACAGTACCATATGTATTCACCACCACATTGTACGGTACCAAATGTATTCACTACCATATTGTATGCTACCATATGTATCCACTACCACATTGTACAGTACCATATGTATTCACTACCACATTGTACGGTACCATATGTATTCACTACAACATTGTATGGTACCATATGTATTCACTACCACATTGTACAGTACCATATGTATTCACTACCATATTGTACGGTACCAAATGTATTCACTACCACATTTTATGGTACCATATATATTCACTACCATATTGTATGGTACCATATGTATTCACTACCACATTGTATGGTACCACATTATGGTACCATATGTGAGAAATCACAAAGCAGGCTGGTGTTACAAGAAACAAGGATAAAATTTATTCTTAAGCACTTTCGTCACAGATTACAGTTGACTTCTTCAGAAAAACAGAGTGCCTCCAGCCCACTCCTTAAGTACTCATTACAAACACATTCCAAACCAATTTGTAAAAAAACACCATAGGCACTTAAAGGTACAGACTCCCTGTTCACTCCACAATTATACATGCAAGATAAAAACTAACTATAAAACATGTACTTTAAACTTAGTATTTTGACAAAAAAATCATAAAGTGAACAACTGAATAAAAAATCAACACTTAGATGAAAAAATCAACAATTAGATAAAAAAATCAGCTTTTAACCTCAAAAAGCTGGTTATTGAAACTATTTCATTCAACCCTGGAAAAATATTGGCGTTGACCCTTAATTGCCATAACAGTTCTTTGTATTCAAGCCAGTAATCCATAGGACCTCCTCTCTCATCCATAGTCAGCTGTTCAAGAACTGTGAATTTAAAATTGTGACCTGGGTGGGTATTGACGTGCTTCGCCAGTGAATTTTTTAGGTTCATTTTCCTAATGTCATATAAATGCTGGTAAATACATGTACGAAAGGTATTTTTGGTCTTGCCTATATAAAAACGGGCACACTTCTGACAAATACCAGCATATATGACATTCTCACTACTACAGTTGTACTTATACTGAAATTTCACCCATCCATATCCATTCAGAAAAGCACTGTCACCTTCCAAAATATACTTGCAGTGAGTACACTGCTTGCATTTGGACATTCTCCCTAATGCTGCAGCTGAATTGACACCTTTCCTCCTCTCTAAGATATTTTTAACACTGGTGTACTTTCTGTACACTACCACAGGGGTTTCCCCTACTCTCTGTCTTATGGCAGTGTCTCCTGCCAAAATAAACCAGTTCTTGTAGACAATGTCCCGAATCAGTGGGAACTGAAGGGTGTAAGTTAATATAAAACCATGGTTACTAGGGATTGACATCTCCAGATTGTGTGCTTCTTTGGGGAGCAGGGATTCATCCTCTGGTCATTTTCACCATGGTTTTATATTAACTTACACCCCTCAGTTCCCACTGATTCTGGACATTGTCTACAAGAACTGGTTTATTTTTGGCAGGAGACAATGCCATAAGAGAGAGAGTAGGGGAAGCCCCCTGTGGTAGTGTACAGAAAGGACGCCAGTGTTAAAAATATCTTAGAGAGGAGGAAAGGTGTCAATACGGCTGGAGCATTAGGGAGAATGTCCAAATGCAAGCAGTGTACTCACTGCAAGTATATTTTGGAAGGTGACAGTGTTTTTCTTAATGGATATGGACGGGTGAAATTTCAGTATAAGTACAACTGTAGTAGTAAGAATGTCATATATGCTGGTATTTGTCAGAAGTGTGCCTGTTTTTATATAGGCAAGACCAAAAAATGCCTTTTGTACACATATTTACCAGCATTTATATGACATTAGGAACATGAACCTAAAAAATTCACTGGCCAAGCACGTCAATACCCACCCAGGTCACAATTTTAAATTCACAGTTCTTGAACAGCTGACTATGAATGAGAGAGGAGGTCCTATGGATTACTGGCTTGAATACAAAGAACTGTTATGGCAATTAAGGGTCAATGCCAATATTTTTCCAGGGTTGAATGAAATGGTTTCAATAACCAGCTTTTTGAGGTTAAAAGCTGATTTTTTTATCAAATTGTTGATTTTTTTCATTTACTTGATTTTTTATTCAATTGTTCACTTTATGATTTTTTGTCAAAATACTAAGGTTAAAGTACGTGTTGAATCATGTTTTATAGTTAGTTTGTTTTTATCTTGCATGTATAATTGTGGAGCAAACAGTGAGTCTGTACCTTTAAATGTCTATGATGTTTTTTACAAATTGGTTTGGAATGTGTTTGTAATGAGTATTTAAGGAGTGGGGTGGAGGCACTCTGTTTTTTCTGAAGAAGTCAACTGTAATCTGTGATGAAAGTGCTTAAGAATAAATTGTATCCTTGTTTCTTGTAACACCAGCCTGCTTTATGATTTCTCAGTTTGTGTTACTTGGTTGGGTGTTTAGTATGGTACCATATGTATTCACTACCAGATTGTATGGTACCACATTGTATGCTACCATATGTATTCACTACAAAATTGTATGACACCATATGTATTCACTACCACATTGAATGGTACCACATTGTATGGCACCATATGTATTCACTACCACATTGTATGGTACCACATTGTATGGTACCATATGTATTCACTACCACATTGTATGGTACCACATTGTATGCTACCATATGTATTCACTACCACATTGTATGGCACCATATGTATTCACTACCACATTGTATGGTACCACATTGTATGGCACCATATGTATTCACTACCACATTGTATGGTACCACATTGTATGGTACCATATGTAGTGAATGAAACAGTACACATAAAATAGGCCAGTCATGCTCATTGTATATAACTAACTACTTTTGCAGTTAATCCATTAACACCTGTGTGGTGTGGAATGTCACACCTCTAGCAGCCGACATAGAGTTTACATTCCTAAAAAGCATAAGATAGATAAATGTAAATATTTTATAAACAGTAAAAGCTTTTAAAGCTGCACAAATAGCAATGTTATCAGTTAGAAGAATTCTTTACAGTGATAATAGTGAGTGTGTTGGTAGTCTTTCCATAAATACTGTGATATATTACAATGCACACAAATCCAAAATTATATTTTTGCTAAACTTTCACAAATTAATTCTCATATCTTGAAAATTGTACAACTAGGCATATATTGTTAGAACATTTTTTCTAAATGGGACATAAGCTTTCATATGACAATAATAAATTTCTCTATGAGTGCATGTGTATTGAAATATTTACAGAAATATGAAAGCATACACCTAATTGTATAATTATAAACTGCCAGTCTATAAGTAGTCTAATGTTCATTATTGCTCATGCATACAGCAACAAACTGTTTAACTGTGAGTAGCCCCAATGATAAGGCAAACACCATGCCAGAAAGTGGTTTACATGCTTGAAAAGTAAAGTTTCTCTTTAAAGATGTGTGGAAAAGATTTTGCAAAGGTACAGTTAGAAGGAAAGATGCAGTGTGTGTGCTTGTGGGGAGGAGGTGAGGCAGCTTACTTTTGGCTAATATCTATACATTTTATTGAGAAGATTGGAACAGCCTGTGCCAAACTCAGTTTGGTGCAGTTTCACATGCATATGGGCTCTGTAGAGGGATTCTAGGATAGGGTAATGCTTTGATATCCATATCATTTTTGGTAAGTGCATACATAATGGTTTGCCTGCTTTTCATACCTTTATACCAAAAACATAAATATAAGCACTAAATTAGAATATAGCTTCTGCCTTGCTTGAGTTCTTCTTAATCCATTGATATTCCTTGGAAACTGGCCATATTGCCCAAGAACAGTTCTACAGAAAAGCAAATAGTCACAGTTCTCAGCTACTCATTTATCAGGAAGGGAAACTGTGTATGTGCAAGTCTGAGTTTGGTGTATGCTTGTTATTTATGTGCACCTACATAGGTGAATGCAGAATCTTCTTACACTGTAAAACCAATTTACGTCATGATGTACATGATGAAAAAGAAATGCAGTGTATTTATGACGTCACCAATTAATCGTTTTCATTGGAGACTCTGAATAGAAAAGGAGAAATTAAAGATGTTATGCAAAGCATTATAGTAAGAGCACTATATAATCTCTGCAATGTCATATCGATAGTAAACGTATTAGTGTATTTATTATTTTCTTCTTAAGTTGATATTAGGAAACAAAGAGAACAATAATACAAAGAGAACATCTGGTACTTGAAGCACTCGTTGTTATATCAGTTGAAGTGAACCTGTAGGCCCTACAGTATGACCGTATGGCTGCAAATGAATGAAAAGTAATGTGTTTAACTGAGGAACATTGCTGAAAAAATGTTAAGTCATTATGCTCTATCGGTGCTGCATTTATTTATAAATGGTGTCGGTACAGACTAAGTTTTTCTGGTATTGCACTTTAACTCTTAAAACATACAAAACATACTGTGCAATATGTGCTATATAATTTACTAGCACCAGTTTCCCCATCAGGGTGTTTCATTAGCATTTTCCTGGTGTGCTGCAGAAACAACAGGTGTGTTTCCTGCAGTACTGTTTTGATTTTGTTGTTTACTTACTCTCAATCTGCAGAAAAAAAGTGAAATAATGCTATGAAAATAATTAAGCTGATGTCATTAGATCATTATTGTTTCACAAATAAAGCAAATGCAGAACAGCAAGAGTGTACTGCTGTGCTTAATTATGGAGAATAAAGCAGTTCACTAATGGCTCAGCATCTTTTTGAGGAAGCTTTTCTGCATCACAGAAAGTTGTTGATGTACTGCTGAATTATTGATAACATAGCAGTAACCTCTCAGCCAGTTAGAAACTAATGAGCTGCGAAGAAGAACATAATAAAAGCTATGCAGCTTTGCACTGTGCTTTTTCTCTTAGTGAGGTGCAAAGAGAAAAAAAAAACAGTGAATGACATTTAGTAAATGTCACTACATCCAGTATTTTCAAAAAGATCTTGAAAAGTCCATTCCTTACTCTTATATCATATGTCAGTACAGGTAGGATGGGGGGTGGCTCAATGTTTATATCTGCATCACATGATCAGGGCCTTGGGCTCAGTCATGACTGCTAGCCACTGTCTTAGTACAGTTTTGCGTGTTCTTCCTCTGCATGCTTGTTTCCTTACACATATACTCTGGTTTTCTGTCTCCACACAAAAATATGCTGGTTAATTAGCAGCCCTACGGCACAGAGAGATAAAGCCTCTACTGTGACCCAAATGACCCGTGTTCAATTAGTAGGAAAGGTGCTTGAGTGTCCACTTGTGGAGGAGGGAAGTGAGTGTCTGATGTCTGCGCCCATATCCTGGGGAAGAGACGTAGCCAAAGCTTTCCGCAATATGCAACATATGAGGCTGGCTAAGTCTGTGTTGAATGAGCATTGAGCTGCTCATTTGTGAGGTCGTTCATGTGTGGAAGTGCACATACATGTAATAGGTTCATAGAGGGTTACTAGGTTAGTGACCCTAGAGCCTTTACAAGCCTAGCCATGTTAACTGTAATTATGCCCATTTGTTCTTTTTGGATAGTTTGCAGAATGAATTTATGAACAGAGCAGGTCTGTGATCAAAACCAGCTACCCTGTCCGTGAGGGACATGGGTACCATCCCAGGAGTAAATTTCTGGTCTCCCATCCAGTTATCTAGGTTGTATTTGACTAGGGTCAGTGAAGAGCTCTGTTTGCATGGATAGGAAGTCTATTCCAGAGAACCGTCAGTCTCTGAGAGACATATCTCTCTCTTCAGCATGTTCTGTTACTGTCACAAGCTAGGCTGAGATCCCTAGAATGAGTGACTCTTCTGCCATTTTGTGAGACTCAAACCCTGCACCTTGTGTCTGTAAGGTAAATATCTTAACCATTATGCCAACCTCCCTCTGGTGATGGCACTTGACAAGGCTGCTGCAGTGGGTTGAGGGTTAGGATATACTTCCCAGCAGCAGTATGATAATGCACCAGCAGCCTTGATCTCTTCACTATCCCAGGGCAGGGGTTGAATTGTTCCCAGGAGAGGCTAAGGTGGATCTGGAAGACCCAGTGAATGATGAGGGGAGCTGGTGGCAACTCATAGTCAGCTGATGATCAGCTGCGAGAACAGAAAAAAAACAATAAAAAATACACTAGTTAACTGACTAAACTACTTTGTATCTCTCAGTCTATAAAGATATATACACATATATATATATATATATATATATATATATATATATATATATATATATATATATATATATATATATATATTATAAAGATATATATGTATATATCTCAACACATACACAAGCGTGTATGTATGTATGTATCTATCTATATATACATATATATATATATATATATATATATATATATTTATATATATATATATATATATATATATATATATATATATATATATATATATATATATATATGAACCCACGGTGGTGGCGCTGTGGTAGAGTTGTTTCCTCACAGTAAGACGCTGTCTGGTTTGATTCTCAGCTAGAGCGTCTTCTGCGTGGAGGCATGCGTAAATGGGTGTACCTTCATTGAAGATTGTGCATCAGGTCTGGTAACTCGGCACGTAAAAATCAACTACCAGTCATTAGCAGACTGGAGTTCCGCTGTGGCGACCCCTAACCGGGAAAAGCTGAAAGACACAACAACATATATATATATATATATATATATATATATATATCTATATAAATGTAGACACACACATTGCCTTCAAAAAACATTCTGATTGACTGGTACTCAAACATCTGTACATATATTAGTGTCAATAAAACATTCTGGTTGACTGGCATATACAGATGATGGATGGATGGATACAGATATAGATAAAGATGTTAAAAAGATACAGGGAGATTAGTGTACCCATTCAACCAGAACATTTTGTTTATTTATTGCATTCACCCTTGCCTTTGTGGCACAAGCCATGGCTGAAAAGGCACCAATGCCAATAACAAATAATAAAATAATAAAATAAATACAGACTTCAATTTTGTTGGAGTCATGTGCACAGCCTTCAGCAGTATTCTTTTCCTGTACATGCCTGAGCAGAAGGAGTACCACAGTAAAGAGAAAAGCCAACACTGAATCATACCTCTCAACTTCTCAGCACAAGAAAACTAGACAGAGCCTAAAGTAATAGAGAACAAAGGCCTGAAAATAGGGACAGACTTTAAATATTGCTCTTATAATCTTAGAAAGCTGCTAGAATAACACGATTTGTGTTACCATGCATTTTCTGAAGTATATGAAGTCAGAAACTGAAATGTCTGTCATTATTTAATTACTTCAATCCTCAGTAATTTGCAAGAAAACTACAGATTTTATAAGGAACTGACCAAAAATATGAAGCAAAAATCTGGACATTCTGTGAAATCCTGGACAGTTGAGATGTTTGTTGATCATAAATACAGTAGTTCTGTATATATTTAAAATCACACTGCTACAACAATTGCATAACTCCTGTAAAATAGTACACATTGAATTAGTTTATGTTACAAATGGTGTATTTTTGTTTTGTTTTTGTTTTTAACATGGTATGTTAGGAAAAAGGCAAAAATTTACTTAAGAGCACATTGTGAGCCTCCTTATTATTTAGATTCTTAATGAAAAATCAAAGTACACCAAGGCGCCTTACAGCTAATGAGGCATAATTACTCAACCTGTATAATTAGTGACCGTACATTCCAGTGGCTAGCACATTGAACACAATTATCAAGTAACTAAATTATGTAGGTAGTGCGTGATCATACATCCCAGTGACCAGTTTGAAGACTCTGAATGGTTTCTGCACCATTGTGCCGAAAATGATAACCACTGCCACTGTGCCAAAAATGGCAACCAGCAAGAACATAGCTAATTCTGCGTGTACAGAACTGCTACCATACATATACAATTACATACGTAAATACATAAATAAATAAGCAAATAAACATGCATGTGACTGCTGCAATGTGTTCAGAAATACTTGTGTAAGTAAACAAATATATGTGACCATAAAAAGACCCAGCAGCAGAACAGACATAAAAGGAGTAATAACATAAGTACAGCAATCATGTTACTGAACAGGGTGAAAGTGTAATAGATATAAAACAATGCAAGACTTTATAAGTAACATCCACAATGTTAAGGGCAACATGCTGACTTCAGTCACAGAACTCCTCATTCTAAAGTCCAGATCTTTCCACTACACCTCCAAGCTGCTGGTGTGAACCTGCTGAAATAGCATTAGAATTTCTGCAGTTAATGGATCAGCTGTGTTGCTGTTGCTACATCAACCAAGCAAAATTTTCTGAGTAGTCAAATAAGTGCAGATTTGTTGACTTATACTAGTGCTCAATGAGGTGACAGACAAATGTATGCTATGATCCTTCATTAAGAAGTGTTATTGCTCACTGTTTTGAGACAGTGTCTGTCACCAGATTTGAATTCATTCAAATTATTACTGCCATAAGAGAACTTGGACAGCATTAGATGCAGTCTGTCCTTCGTCCAATGCTGTTAAGTCACATCTGATGTCTCTAGTAATTCCATGAGCCATTGACACAATCCATGGAGTTCACTAGGCAATTGTGAACAGAAAAAAATTGCAGACCTTTTTTCACTATTGCACATGCACACATAAACACATTGCACATACACACACCCAAAGACAATTAAGAGTCACCAATCCACCTTTCACATATGTTTTGATATGGAAAGACCAGAATTCCCAGAGAAAACCCAGAAATTTGTTATGACCCATATGCATGCATACATTCTAATAGAAATGGACAAACATACTCCATACACTGCTTAATATGCACAGATGTTACCTGGCATATACAAACATATGCAAATAGTACACTAAAATACACAAAGCATACATCAGTTTAGGCATTTCCACATCACAGAGACTTTTACTTTGACGATGTCCCAGAAGATCAAAGTTCAACCTGTGGCCTATGTCTTGAGGAGATAACTGGGAAGGAATGAAAGTGAAAGGCTGTGCCAGTATGCCCATCCCACTCCTCTCTGGATGATAGTCACAATCTCTTGTCCATCTCTGAGTCTACTTGGATGCCAGGCTTCTTACTTTAATAATTTAATTCTAAGGTCACCACTAAATGGAGAAAAGGCAGAGGGATTTTAATTTTAAATGTTTTTGCCCAACTCATTGTAATCTTCAAGCCCCTTCCTCATGCTAATGGTTCAGTTGTTTACCCAGAGCGTAGCTGTACCCATGTTATGAAGTAGAGACAAAGTCAAGATAAGGCAAGCCATCATCCGGGAGCAGGTCAGATTTTTGTTTTGCATTACCCACAGTACTGACCCACTCCTGGAGTAAAATGACACTGGTGCAGATCTATTTCCATGGGCAATCAACCAGTGCATTGTCATACATGACTGACCTGTACCCACCCGTCTCTCTAATGGCCTGTTCCCTGGTCATTAGCCAGTAAAACACCACTCTTTCCCATTACCCCAGCTGACTCTTCAGCGGCAGGGTTAGTAGTTAAATGCATCGTCACTTGGTTATACTCAGAGATCCAGTCATCTGTATTGTGGATAGCAGAGGAATTCTCACCATACCGGGAAAAGCCGAAAGACACAACAACAACAACAACAACAACAACAACTGTTGAATACAGAACATGCCATGCTCATCAGAATTCCACCTTTGCAAAATTCCCATCATGCATTCACCTGCTCAGCACTCGTAGCAAACTACAATCAGGCCCATTCAAAATGTACATGAGAACAATGTTTACATAAGGTAGACATACAAACATCAGTCAGACATATTGGTCCTGCACCCTGGGATCTCATTCAGGAGAACCTTTCCTAAAAAAATATTTTAGTAGGGCTATACCAACCTAAAGACAGCTACTGCAACTAAATCAATGTGGCATTAACAGTGCCAGGAACATGGTATTTAATAGCTCCTTCAACATGGTATTGATAGGCCATCAACATGGTTGCTTCAAGCAGCTACAAGTCATGCTATAGTATTTCACAGAGGCTCTTGTCCCAGAGCACATCCCTACTAAATATATGGCATGCAACTTTGCAGTAGTTGAATCTTAAGTTATGAACAAGCAATAGAAAGTGAAAATCATTACAAAGCTTCTTATTAACTCTGCTCAACTTCCCTTATTTTCAGTATAACTTTGCTATGTTGTGTATGTCTTGCATTCATGTAGACTTTTTATGTGCATCTGACTGTTTTGATTATCTGTATTGTATTCTCCATTTTTCATAAATAACTTGGACTATATAGTTTCATTCCATGATGTCTGTTCTTTTATTGTACTTAGTGGTGTCACTATTGCAATGGGCATAACTAATATCACCGCTAGTAGGGGGAAGTCAATGTTCAAAGCCAGCTGCTATATATGAATGTGCTAAAGGTTTCTTCTTAGAAATCTGACTAATGGACATGGGTTGTGGTGTGCAGACCTAATTGAAGTGCATGCTCCTTCACTTCACTGCGTGCTCCTGTAGTACTTAAGTGTACTATAATTAGACAGTTCCGTCATCGTAGCCCTGTTTAATGTCACATTAGTATTCTAGGCTGACAGCACAGCAGGAGATGTGATCATTATGTTTGGTACCACTGAGTTCCAGAAGAAAGCACACAGAAGAATTTTGATAATTAGTGTGGTAATGTTATACTTTCTTGTAAACTGCAGGCAAGACTATCCTTAAAATTCAGGGACACTCAATTAAGCCTGGTGAAGTTTGAGCCTGGAACAGAATATCAGAACTCAGAGGACGGTATTTAAGTAAGCTGTACACACAGCAGCTACCATGTAAGTGGAGTTACTGCTGATGGAATGATTTATGAAAGCAGATTATCACTGCTAAGTATCTCTGGCCTTTGCTATCATCTACACTGTTCCAGTCAGCATGGAGGAACTATCATCTTTTGTGTTCTTCTGTGAACACTGAACAAAAAAAAAAAACTCTAAGCCAGTTGAAAGACCTGTAAGTTTTTATGTTGTAGTGACATTTTATGTAGCTTTGGAACAAGGTTTGGAAGTTTGTCTGGTAATCTAAAAGTCCTATCATGTGAAATCTGAACTGATGAACTCCAAGATCTGTTTTGCAATTTGGTCATACTTGGAGCCAGATAAATTTCACAGGTGACAGGATAAACCATACTTGACCAAAAAAGTAAGTTAATGTACCTAACTGCAACACTGTATTGTACCAAGGAGTGTAACCTCACAACAATTATTATTATTGCTATTATTATTATTAATAGTATTAGTAGTATTTCTTGTCTATTGTCTAGCAATAAACTGCACTAAATTATAATGCAAAATAATAATTGTATAAGTTCTGCCTTTTCTGAGCATAGTAATAGTGCATTTCTAACTTATTGGACAGAGTTTGTCACACATACAGAGTTAACTCACTTGTATTAACTGCCAGAATGTCCAGCTTCATGGAGTGCGGTAGTTCCTCTTCTCCAGCAGACAACAAGCAGAGTGGTTCTCTAGCCAGAAATGGATTCACTTTATATCCTCAAAATACTGAAATGTCGAAATTCAGTATTTCAAGTCTATAAAGTCGAAACCTTAAAACAACGAAAACTCAGAAGCGTGAAATTCAAAATCTCACAGACCGGGGGTTTGAATTTCGCGCTTCTACTACACACACACACACACACACACACACATACACACACACACACACACACACACACACACACACACACACACACACCTTCCTCCCCACACACAAACACAAGCTCTCTACTACATAAAAGTAGGGGAGCATGCCCCCCTGCACTCCCCATTTGGGGAGCTGTGCCCCCCACACCCCCTCCTTAAATATTTTAACTCCGAGGTCACACTACATACAAACACACACAAAACACCACCACACAAGCAACATTCTCCTCACACACCCATATCATAGCAACAAAACACACTAACACACGCCACAGCCCCTACCCAAAACCCTTAACACATGCACACTTACCTGAATCCATAACCACAGGGAAACCTCAGAAGTGCGAAATTCAAAACCTCCTGTATTCAAGGTTTTGAATTTTGCACTTCTGAGGTTTTGCTTTTTCAGGATTCCACTTTATGGGTTCAAAATACTGAATTTTGATATTTCAGTATTTTGAGCTTCTAGAGTGAATCCCCAGAAATACATTATGTACCCCACTCTCATTATCAGTGATTCTGTTTTAAATGTATACATTTTTAACATATTTTACTTTGTGCTGCAGCCATAATCTGAAGATGATTCATTTAATGTTCTAATGTCTCTGTAACATTATACCCCCACAGACACTTACTCCATACTTTCTTCCACATTTTATATTAAAATAAAAATGCAAAATATTAATGTTTTAGTTCTTGCACAATGCTAATTGCCCAATGGCCTTTTAATTGTATTACTTTTTCCACATTCCCAGATGACACAGCTTAGGGAATGGGTGGCCTGTAGATCAGCACCCTGACTGGAGAATGAACGTTCTGCAGCAGGAGGTTAATCTATAGATAATGCCCACTGAAAAACAAGTCCACCTCATCGTGGCAGCACATCAAGCTGCCATTGGACTCGGACTGAAACTAACCTAATGGCTGCCATTATTTTATACTCGCTTAGGCTGTTTAGCGAGTATAAAATACACATATATATTTGAAAAAAAAAAAAAAATATATATATATATATATATATAAATTTTAAAAAAGCTGTGTGTGTGTGTGTGTGTGTGTGTGTGTGTGTGTGTGAGCGTGTGAATGCTTGCATGCATGAAAGTGAGGTGTCTGTGAGTGAGACAGAGACAGAGTGAAGAGTGTAAGCGCTCAAGCAGTGGCAGTAGCAGCAGCAGTAAAGAGCCTTGCATACCTCTCGACCTTTTAGCGTAAGATATCTGGATAAAGCCTAAAATAAAGTGGAAACAAAGGCTCAAAATAGAAATATATTTTAAATATTGCTGTTATAAAAATCACAAAGGTACTTGAATAATACAACTTGTTTTAGCATGCATTTTCTGATGTGCAAGTATGTGTACGAGAGAGAGAGAGAGAGTGACAGAGTGAGATCAATAGACCAGTGGCAGCAGCAGTAAAGAGCTTTTCATACCTCTTGACCTTTTAGCTCAGTAAATCTGGATAAAGCGTGAAATAAAGGGGGGGGGGGACAAAGGCTCAAAAACAGGAACAGATTTTAAATGTTCTTATAAAATTACAAAGTAGCTTTAAGTAACAGGATTTGTGTTAACATGAATTTTCTGAAGGAAATAAACTCTGAAAGTCAAATGTATGTCATTATTTAGTGCCCTCAGTCCTCAATGACTGGCAACAAACCACACATTTTAGGAGTAAGAGACCAAAAAATAAAGTAAATATCTAGATATTAAAAAAAAATGCAAACTGTGATAGGAGAACAGTAGTATCAATACAATGTCTAAATTTGACCATGAGGACAGTAGAATTTGATGGACTCTCCTGAAGAACTAGTGAAATTAACGGGGGGGGGGTCATTTTCTCACTAGTCTTGAGCCTAGATGAATGATTTTGGACTGTCTTATTTTACTATCAGCATAAGCATTGAATTTAAAATGCACACATGAATGCTGATGTCATAGAACTCATTTCCTTCACAGTTGTTGAAGCTGCTAAGCTGTCTGTTGCTGACTGCAAAATGTGTCCTTTAGGTAGTTGTACAGCATTAATGTGTGCATTTTTGAATAGATAAAAGCAAAAAAGCAATGTGCTAGTGTGAAAGCTTTTAAAAAATGTAAAGTCACTGATAATTAAATGGGGTATGCGTGCACCTAAAATGAATGTTGTTGTTATAAGGTTCTGTCCTCCATTACTGTTCTCGTGGAACATGTGCATTGAAAGGTTGCAGTACAAGGCACTATTCTCTTTATTTTATTACTCATCTTTGCATCTCATAGTAGGATTCATTTATATCAGTGTCATAGGTGATTAGTAGGCATACAGTCCAGGAGACCATTAAGGAGCTTTGCCCAAATTCCCAGTTGCTCAGAAACACTATCTAGTTAACCGACTTGCTCAGGCTCAAACAGTAGCAAATGGAAGTAGAAAGATTTGAACTCTGTATCTTTTGGCACAAGAAGCAACTCATTAACAAGTCAGAGTTTTAGACTTGCACTAACTGTCACACTGAATGAAAGTGGCAGAAATATTCAACCTCTAGGGGACTCATTCCTCATTCTTTCAGTCGCTTCTGACAGGAAATAAAACTTCATAGGCTACATGAGAGCCATAGCTAACTTTATGCCATGATATAAAATTATCTAAACAATTTATGACTATCTTGTAGATAACTACAGAAGATGCCCTCAGGTTCTACAGTTCTTATAACCACAGGACTTCCTGCTATATATTGTACTGACCGTGCCACATCCTCAAATAACCTACACTGATGTTTTCTCACAGTGCCTTCAGGGTGCTAAATATCAGCACTGCCTACAAGCAGATGGACATTGTCATCTCTCCCTTTGTGCAAACAGGTCACAAATTTATATTATGCACACCAGTGTATGATTCAAAGTTCTATGTCAGTATCTCCTAAGCACAATTTAACTGCAAGAGTCATGCTAATGACATGACTGTATATTAAACACAGTGAGTACAGCTATTGTATGTCAGTGCATACAGTGTTTATGAATACAATGGTCTAACTTATTTCCCATTACTTTCTAGAGTTTCCCAAATCTCCCAACACAGAAGACTCTGTTTCAAAGTAATGAAGCTTTTCAGACCTAAGAAATTGCTGTAATGGCATTATTATGTGCCTTTTAGTGGTAGCATTTAAGTTTGTATAAGTAGATGATTCTTGGGAATCATGAGTCAAAATCAGATAATGTAAATGATTAAGATATGTATCTGTGGCAAGAACTTAACACAGAGGCATTTATTATACAAAGCTATGACTTAATAAAAAGACATAATGTCTGTCTGAAATAGTAACCGAGAAAAACACACTTAATGTTAACTCATCACCACTTAAAGATCTTTTAAGATTGAAGATCGGAAATAAAACATAAACTATCACAAAAAAAAAACATTGAATTATCTTTAAAATAATCATGGCAACCTGGCTTCACTGAATGTGTATCCCAATTGTTTCTCATTCTTGAAGAAAGCAAGTCTATATCCAAATTGTTTCTCAGTGGGAAAAAATTAGGTTCATAGGTAGGTACTAGGCTATTGGCCCTAGGGCCTATATAAGCCTATCCAAAATGGTACCCTGGCTTTCGCCACCCAAGAAAATTATTTTCCTGTGCCACTGTCGAGCAGAGCCATAGAAGTGATCCCTGGGGTGAATTTCCTATCTCCCATCCGATCATCAAGATTTTTCTTGAAGAGTGCTAATGAGGAGCTTTGTTTGATATAGATAAGTAGTTTGTTCCAGAGTATGAGAAGTCCCTGGGCAGGAATCTGTCCCTCCAACATGTTCTGTTTATTGTGGTGAGAAGGTTTAGGTCCCTAGAGCATGTAGCTCGGAGGGATTGGGATTTCTTTAAGTGGAGCATATCCAACAACTCTGGGTTTGACATAGCTTTGTATGTTAGGCAGAGATCACCTCTGAGTAGGTGATATGCGACGGAGTAAAGCTGGAGTTTTTTGAGATGGTCTGCATAGGGCATCTGTTTGAGGCCAGTAATCCTCTTTGTGAGGTATTTCTGTGGCCTTTCCAGTTGTTGTAGATGTCTTGTGAGGTACATACCAAAAGGGGCGTTGTACTCTATAATGGGTCTAATGAATGACGAGTAGAAGGGAACAATGACCTCTTTTTTCCTGGATGAGAAACCTTTTGTGATGAGGTGTGCCATGTAGAATGATTTCCTGACTACTGTGGCGATGTGATTATCAAAGGAGAGACTACTGTCCACCTGTGTCCCAAGGTCTATTATCACACTTTATGTGTTAAGTAGACTACCGCCTATGTGGTAGTTCATGGGTACAGAGTTTTTACCAAAAGAGATGACAATACACTTTTTGGCATTGAGCTTGAGGCCATGGCTTTGACAGCAGGCATCTGTCTCAGTGAGGCCCTTTTGTAGGATGTCCACATCATTAGGAGTTTTGATTATGGCTCCTAGTTTGCAGTCATCTGCAGACTTCATTAGCCAAAGACCTTCTGTGTTAGCCTGTACTTCTGAGAAGTAGATACCAAACAGGAGAGGACCCAGGACTGAACCCTGTGGTACTCCACTTGTCACTGGTCTGAAGTCGGATTTGGAGTGTGCTACTTTCACAGTGTGGATTCTATCAGTAAGCCAGTTGGCAACCCATCTTGTGAGATAGGGAGTTATACCTAGTTTAGTGAGTTTATCTATAATTCCAGAGTGGGGGATGGTGTTGAAAGCCTTGGCGAGATCTAGACAGGCTGTGTGAACCACCTTGCCCTCATCTACGGCATGCAGTATTATTGACAGGTACTATATATCAATTGAGTATTAATGACAGGTACTGTATATCATTGGAGTATTACTGACAAGTACTGTATATCAATGGAGTATTAATGACAGGTACTGTATATCAATGGAGTGTTAATGACAGGCAGTATCTTAGGGTTGGGGTTAGCAGCCAGGAAAGTTTTGTAGGTCAAGTAACATTGGTCCTGTCTGTTCCTGCAGCTGGACTTCTTCGATAATCAATACAGTGTTTCAGTTCTGTTTTTTCAAGGGCATCATTAGGGGACAGGCTACTCTGGGCGATACACCATTGGCTATATACCCACATATTTCACTTGTTGTTGTTGCTACTCATACATAAAGATGCAATAGTTTTATGACTTCTGTAATAACCCCCCCCTAAAATTCTCTTTTGTTCAAAGTGATAAGGTCATCCACAATAAGTACATAATGTAAGGGACACTTAAATGATGCCTTACACTCTTCAGTCCTTTCCTGGGCTTTGGAATAGCAACTGTCAAACTTTCATGGCCTCTATTTTCAGCTCTGCACACATACAGACACACAAACACGTCTATATATGTATACATATACATAAAACAAAGTATTAATTACACTTACTAAGCAGTAAAGCTTGTATTTATTTGTGTCTGTGTGTGTTTCTAAAACAGCTATTTCTATAGATTTATTTTAAAATAGTGTTTTTTTGTTTTTAATAAGCTTTTTATGTTTAATTCATGTTAAGGAGTCATCCTGAAATCATAAGCAACATGAACCGCAGTTAAAAACATTGTTCTTTCATTTCACATCTTCCATAGCAGAAAGCTTAATAATTCAACAAAGCACCTCTGATTAACCAACTTGCTGACTCATTTGCGTGTATTGATCCACCTGGAAATTCTTCTGTGAGCAGGAGTCGTTCAGTGCTATTTCTGCAATATTGGGAGAAATCCGCTGCTCATTCATAACTGTTGTGCTGGTTCATCACCAACCTGAATGCACAGTCATCCCTTTTCCTTTGTGTCTGTCATTGAACATCTATCATTCTCCATGAAAAATATCTGTTCACAACCATCCATCTGTCTGTGGGCAGTGGTTTGGCCTTTTGTACAACTTCTAGCACGTTGGACCCAAAGCGTTTGACTTGTAAAAACATGTTAACTTTTTGACTTTGAGCACTGAGGTTTGAAATTTAGTCCTGTGAAATTGTAAGGGTATGACATCAAAGGTAATTTTTGCCAGTGACAATTTGCAATATTTTCTGGCTTTTTCTGGTTAGTGATTATACTTTGCTGTCAACCAATTTGCTCATGTCCATCGGTTCTCTGTCGAGTAAAGCCACTGGAGTGATCCCCTGGGGTGAATTTTCTATTTCCCATCCACTCATCAAGATTTCTCTTGAAGAGGGCCAGTGAGGTGCTCTGCTTGACATATATGGTAAGCCTGTTCCATAGAATGGGCAGTCTCTGGGTTATGAACCTGTCCCTCCAGCATGTTCTGTTGATTGTGGTAATGAGGTTGAGGTCTCTGGAGCATGTGCTGCGGAGGGATTGGGATTTCTTTAGATGTAACATTTCTAACAGAGCTGGATCAGACATGGCTTTGTAAGTCAAGCAGAGATCACCTCTAAGTAGGTGATATGAGACATAGAATAATTGGAATTTTTTTGAGTCTGTTCATATAGGACAAGTGTTTAAGGCCTATGATCCTGTTTGTCAGGTACTTTTCACCCTCTCCATTTGTTGCAGGTATCTAGTGAGATACATGCCAAATGGGGCATTGTACTCGATGATTGGCCTAATGAGGGAAGAATAGAGGGAGACAATGACCTCTTTCTTACTGGATGCAAAACCCTTAGTAATGAGATGTGCCACATAGAAGGACTTTCTGACCACAGTGGCAATGTGGTAGTCAAAAGAGAGGTTGCTGTCAACCTGTGTTCCCATATCTCTTTAATACCTTCTGTGTTCAGTGGACTACCACTAATGTGGTAATTCATGGGAATGGTGTTTTTCCCAAAGAGAATGATGACACATTTTTTGGCATTGACTTTAAGGCCATGGTTCTGACACCAGTCGTTGGTCTCAGTGAGGCCTTCTGTAGGATGTTAACATCACTTGGGGAGTTAATAATAGCTCCCAACTTGTAAATGTCTGTGAACTTTGTCAGCCAGAGCTCCGTCATGTTGGCCTGGACTTCAGAGAAATAGATACCAAACAGGAGAGGACCCAGGACCAAATCATGTGGGATTCCACTCATGGCTAGTTAGCAGTCTGACTTGGAGTCAGCTATTTTCACACTGTGGGTTCTATCTGTGAGCCAGTTTGCAACCCACCTAGTGATATAGGGGTTGATGCCTAGCTTAGTGAGTTTTTCTATGATTCCTGAGTGGGGAATGGTATTGATGGCCTTGGCCAGATGAAGGTAGGCTGTATGAACCACCTTGCCTTCATCCACAGTTCTGGTGACTGACTCAGAGAAGTCAACCAAGTTGAGCAGGCATGATCTACCCTTCACAAAACCAAACTGTGTGGGATCCAGAGTTTGGAGATTCCCTATATTCTTGTTTATTAGGTCCATGATGATGCGTTCCATAGCTTTGCATATCAGACTCATCAGGCTAGTGGGGTGATTGTTCCCAGGGTCTGTAGTCGCTCCTCCTTTGTGGAGAGGTATGACTGTAGCAGTGTGCCATTTAGTAGGGACAAAGCCTGAGGTGAGGCTGTGATTGAACAGGGCACACAGGTGAGGTGCCAGTTCACTCTGTAGTTCATGTAGAACTCAGCCAGCTATATTGTCAGGTCCCATAGAAGCTGTATTCTTGGCCTTAGGCAGTGCTATTTTAACCTGCGCAGCAGTAATACTGGGTGCCTGGCAATCTACTGATATTGTGATTGGTCCTTTGAGGGAGAGAGAGGGGTAAAGTTGGCACTGAATCTGTCAGCCAGTATATTGGCAATATCTGTTGGCTCGGTATAGGAGGTACCATTGTGCAGTAGCTCAGAGTAAATCTGGGTATTGCCATGGAGATTCTTTGCATAACTATAAAAGGCCTTGTGGTTGTCTTTCCTATCTGCTGCAATTCTGTTTTCAAGGCTTGCTTTAGAGGATTTGATGAGGGATCTCAACATTTTGCTGAGGCTGATAAGGGAGTTTTTCCAGTTCCTCCTTCTGTTGTAGAGTTTGTTTATGGCAGGGGACCACAAGATTCACTTCCTTTTTTTGGAGGAGTATGTCTTGGTTCTACTGGGTATGGCGAGTTCCATGCATTTGTCTACGTGTTCATACAGTGCATTGGTGTATGATTTGATGGTCATGCAACTATTCTTCCTTTGCATGGGTGCCATGAAGTTAGCCACCTCTGTTTTTAGAAGCCCAAAGTTAGCTTTGGAGAAGTTTTTTATGGTGGTTACCTTTGCAGGGGAGGTGGGAGGGATGAGGATTTCCAAGGTGATTAGTTTGTGGTCGGAATCTAACCAGGGAGGAGTTGACTATTGGTGTAGAGCAACAGTCGCCCATGTTAGTAATGACCAGGTCAAGGATGTTGCTAGTGGGGGTAAAAACAACCTGGTCCAGGGCATTGGAATTAATGAATTCCAAGAAATGTTGGAAAAGTGTATTGGTACATGAGTAGTTTTCCCAGTTAATGGAGGGGTAGTTGAAGTCGCCCAGTATGAGAGTGTTAGGTTGGACCCTAATATTCTCCAGGGTGCTTATGAATGTGGAGTGTGAGTCTTGGGACATGGTTGGGGACCTATAGCAGGCTACAACCTGAATCGCTGTCTTACCCAATGTTAGCTGCACCTGAAGTATCTCAGATGTGTTATGTAAATAACATCTGAACTTGTTAGCAGGATTCTGATAAATGTGTTTAAATTTCGATTATCTAGAATTAATACATGTTGTCTAGTAACACACTTATCAAAAATATTAGACTTTCTTGTTTTTCTTATTTCTTGTCACCTTAAATGCTTATTCAGAAGACTCCAATAAAACTCAGGATATCCCAGTACTGTAGAACTTGTAAAAGATATGGGGCAAAATTTCTGTAGTCCTGTATGCTTCCATCATTTTGGCATACTCTGATACCTAAGTGTTTCCTCTGCAGCTTCTTTCTGAATGCTGTCATTGAAGACTAACAACAAAAAATAGAATACAGCAAAGAATTACTAAACTGTCCACCACACATTAACCTCCTGACCCATGAAAAAGTTTGAAAGTAGCAACAGTAAACCCAGTAAAAATGTAAAATAACCTGTGGGCATCCTATGGGAAAGTTGTGAAAACTACATCAATCACCTCTGAAGAAACAGAACAGGATCTGTCAAGAACCAAAGTTCTGCTCGTTAAGTTGTTTAGTCAAGTCAAACTTATTGACCTCAAGGACTTTAGCAGCCCAGTCAGGTCTGTCATAAATTGCATTTATACATTCATTGTCAATACGTCAGTAATGCTGTCTGTCCATCCACCTTAGCCGTTACTGCTCTTTTCATCTTTTGTCCTTGAACAGTTCCAACATACCAGCATCTTCTCTACAGAGTCCTATCTTTGCATTATATGGTCAAAGTGTTTGAGTTGCTGTTTTACTGTCACACCTTCCACAAACAGTCTGGATTTGTTTCCTTAAGTACTGACTGATTTGATCTACTTTGCAATCCATGGGACTCAAAAGTTTTCTCCACTAGAGTTCAAATGCATCATTTTTCTGGTAAACAGCCCTAGTTACAGTCACCTCTCACAGCTTTATGTTAGTAGTGGGAAAACAATACCTTTGACTATACAGACCTGTGTTGACAACGTGATGCATCTACTCTTTAAAATCTTATTTAGATTTGCCATAAAGTTCCTTACAAAAAGCAAATGTCTTATATTTTCATGGCTGCAATCACCATCTCAGAGATCTTTGATCCCAGGCAAATAAAATCTGACATGTCTTCTGTTCATCCCATCTATTTGTAAAGAAATGATAAGGGTACATGTCTTGTTTCTGCTTGTTACAGTCTAGTTTACCAGAAGGGAATGAAAATCATAATTATAATACAGAGTTAGTGGCACTAATCATTCATAATATCAAAAAAATCAATAAAGGTTATGTGGGATGCTGTAAATAGAACAGCAGTATGTAGCTTCAAAACATTCTGAGGGCCTTGTCTTTTCATATAAATGAGTAATTAAGATATCCTACAGCTGGTTCCACATGTGTTTTAACAGTGCCTCTTGGTGTAATGTTAGAGTGTTAATATCACAGGTAATTTTGACAGTGCCGCTGCCATCATAACGACACTGATATGTGTTTGAAAAATGAATTTCTAGATCACATAGTAAATGGCTATAATCAGAGACCAGATCAGAAGCTGGTGTAATATGTGAGGAGTTTTAGCTGCCTTGTTATGTAGATTATTAGACAGAGTGCAGCACTGTGAAGTGTTTCAAAGTGACTAGTAATTTGTGTGGTTCTGTTCTATGTGCCATAGCATAAGGTGTGGGATGGCTTTGTATGCTGTTATTTGGTTTCCTATGCAGTTCTTTGGTGATGACGTACATATGACAGAGTCAGGTTAATTATTTATAACAACAGTGTTTATATGAAGTAACCTCACTATACCCTATACCAAGATTATTTTACGTGGTATAGTATACTCAGACTGCTTCATGTATTACAGACGTATAATGTTTGTTATAATTGCCTTCTCATAATTTCTTTCACTATGAGCAGTCTGGTCATGGTCTACTATGTGGCTGCTTAGCTGGTTTCTGGCAACAGAACTGTAGCTAGGGTGGGGCAAAGAAGGCAGTTGCCTCCAGCACAAAGTGGGGTGCTCTGATTGTTAGAAGCTGATCAGTGTAATGCTGACATTTGAATGCTGATACAGCATTTGTATAGGCATAAACTGTAGCATATGCTTACTTCATGCATAACCTATAGAAGCAAACTGCTGCAAGCAGCTTGCTACAGTTTAAAGAGCTTTTCTTTTGCACTTCAGAGTAGCTAGCTACACCTCTCTGTGATGTACAGATTATTTTCTAGTATTTCTCTGTTATCACGACACAACTCTTAACTGTTCCTTCTGTGCTCACTGTTAAATCATTACCTTTTGTACACTCTGAATGTCTAAGCAGTGCAAATATTGGTGCATCTACAGTTAGAAAAAAACCCATGCATCTCTCATTAGTTATCTTCAACTCAATTAATCTCATACCCAATAATATGACAATATATTTTCCTTTCAAGAAAATTTGGACACAATAACTTAACCTTTAACTTATAAGAGTTTCTAAAAGTATCAAAGCATTTAAAAAACAAGAACAGTTTTTAGTAGCCTTGATTTTCTGAGCCTTTAAAAACAGTAAAGTAAAATGTATTTGAGATAAACCAAATCACCATCTTGCATTATGTGTGGGTATGTTATTCCCAGATTTATTTTCTACAAATCTGACATCATGCTATCATTTACTTTGAAGTTTTATAAATTATGTTAGCATTATTGGTGAAAATGATGCATGTTAAGACATCATCTGCACCAACAACACAGTAATGCTAAGTACACACAAGCAGTTACATAATGATAATTGCTTGGGGATAGACATGGTTGTGCAGGGTTTGAGATGTGATGTGATAGTAATCACTGATTTAAAAAAAACAGGCTTTGTCAGATTGTATTTGTACAAACAATTCTGGCCTAATTTCTGATTTTTCCAAAACTGTAACAAAGATGTGAACTTTTCCAGTATGTATTAACCTGTGTGAGAATGTGTGTGTGTGTGTGTGTGTGTGTGTGTGTGTGTGTGTGTGTGTGTGTGTGTGTGTGTGTGTGTGTGTGTGTTTCATTATGTGAACATGTGCATGTATTTCTTATGGTGATTTATTAAGTTTTGTGAGATTAAACACCAGTTGCAAACATCTTATTTACCTAAACTCAGCTAAGAGGAGCTACATTACTGTACACACAAGGTGAAATTAGAAGTAAAACAGTGAAAAATGTATCCAAAAAGATATTGCTAGGAAGTGTCTCTCTCTTTCACACACACACACACACACACACACACACACACACACACACACACACACACACACACACACACACACACACACACACACACACACACACACACATATGCACACACACATACGCACACACACGCACACACACACACAGAAACACACACACCTGTCTATCTATATACTGTATCTATATATGCAGAGAGAGATCTATTTATCCATATATACACACATATAAAATAGACAAATACAAACAAACATCAAATAACAAAACAGCAGCCACAACAGATTGAAGAAAATGTGCCGGCCCCTCTTCAGAAATCATTTTGAACCCATTTCAGGAGTATTTGCTGATTGAAGTGACATTTTCTGGACGATTGTATGAGTTGACCAAAAATATTTGATATTTGCATACATAAATGTGTGTGTGTGTGTGTGTGTGTGTGTGTGTGTGTGTGTGTGTGTGTGTGTGTGTGTGTGTGTGTGTGTGTGTGCTGCTTTGAGCAGTTCCAGTTTATGGTGCTTGTGTTCAAAAGGGGTGTTGTTAAGTAAATGATTACTGCTTCAGTCTTAAATGGGTACAAATGCACCTCCCCATGTAAATATCTATATGGATACTAGATACACAAATGAAACTGACAAGTAGTAGGATTCAACAGTATTGACTGGGTGTGTAGTTAATATCTCAAAATGTTCTGCCTTTATGGAAACATTGTAGAGACAAAGTTAAACTAATGTTCTTATGATGTCAAGTCCCAGGCTTTGTCAGATTGTATTTGTACAAACAATTCTGGCCTAATTTCTGATTTTTCCAAAACTGTAACAAAGATGTGAACTTTTCCAGTATGTATTAACCTGTGTGAGAATGTGTGTGTGTGTGTGTGTGTGTGTGTGTGTGTGTGTGTGTGTGTGTGTGTGTGTGTGTGTGTGTGTGTGTGTGTGTCATTATGTGAACATGTGCATGTATTTCTTATGGTGATTTATTAAGTTTTGTGAGATTAAACATCAGTTGCAAACATCTTATTTACCTAAACTCAGCTAAGAGGAGCTACATTACTGTACACACAAGGTGAAATTAGAAGTAAAACAGTGAAAAATGTATCCAAAAAGATATTGCTAGGAAGTGTCTCTCTCTTTCACACACACACACACACACACACACACACACACACACACACATATGCGAGCACACGCACACACACACACACACACACACACACACACACACACACACACACACACACGCACACACACACACACACACACACACACACACACACACAAACACACACACCTGTCTATCTATATACTGTATCTATATATGCAGAGAGAGATCTATTTATCCATATGTACACACATATAAAATAGACAAATACAAACAAACATCAAATAACAAAACAGCAGCCACAACAGATTGAAGAAAATGTGCCGGCCCCTCTTCAGAAATCATTTTGAACCCATTTCAGGAGTATTTGCTGTTTGAAGTGACATTTTCTGGATGATTGTATGAATTGACCAAAAATATTTGATATTTGCATACATAAATGTGTGTGTGTGTGTGTGTGTGTGTGTGTGTGTGTGTGTGTGTGTGTGTGTGTGTGTGTGTGTGTGCTGCTTTGAGCAGTTCCAGTTTATGGTGCTTGTGTTCAAAAGGGGTGTTGTTAAGTAAATGATTACTGCTTCAGTCTTAAATGGGTACAAATGCACCTCCCCATGTAAATATCTATATGGATACTAGATACACAAATGAAACTGACAAGTAGTAGGATTCAACAGTATTGACTGGGTGTGTAGTTAATATCTCAAAATGTTCTGCCTTTATGGAAACATTGTAGAGACAAAGTTAAACTAATGTTCTTATGATGTCAAGTCCTTATACTTCATAAATAAAGCAGAACTGGACAGACACTCGAATCCATGAAAAGACTACATTCCCTACAGCTCCCAGACATTCCCTGTGAAGCAATGAGCCATGCAGATGACATCCTATGCTCACCCAAAGCCAGTGGAAAACCTGTTCTGATTATCATCTTGGGTAGCCAAAAAGTAACAGATAAGAAAAGGTAGGAAAACGCTGTCAGAGATGCAATAATGAAATAACGGTGATAGTGATAACACTACTTATCTTCTGGATATCCTCAGCTAGGCTGAAACAGTACTATCAGATACTAAAAAACATTGTGCTGAGTATGTGTAAAGTATGACTTCCGCGGTGGTGCAGCGGGAGTGTTGTTGCCTCACAGCAAGAGGTTCTCCCATTCGATTTTCGGCTTGGGTTGGGAGTGCCTTCTGTGTGGAGTCTGCATGTCCTCCCCGCGGTCGAGTGGGCGTTCGAAAGACATGCGTTGAATGGGTGTGCCTTCGTTAAAGGTTGGGCATCGGGCTGGCAACTCGACACCATAAAAACCAACTGCCAATCATTAGTGGACCGGAGTTCCACTGTGGCGACCCCTAACAAAGAAAAGCCGAAAGACCAACAACATTATTTATGTGCAGAGTCTCTCACAGTGTAACAGGCAGTAACCAGGAGATAAAATGTTAATCCAGAACTAACCTGTCTATGTGCCACTTCCTTTGTCCAGTTTAATTCAAGTACTCCCTGACTTCTTCAATATGTTATTGCCTGGGAAACAAACACTAACAAACTCATAAATTGCATGCTTTCCCTTAATTGCAGGTAAATCAAGAAATAAAACAGGTCGCCAATATTTTATTTTTCCCTTCAGTTCTTGTCCAGAGCATTGCTGTGATTCCATGATACATGCAAGTCAAATTAGTCAATTTCTGTGAACAATGTATTGTTCAAGTTAATAATGAGGAACACTAACACAATTAAAGCTCCCTTAAAGCTATACTATCATTTTAAGGCAAATTCGAGACCTTAGCCGATATATCATAGACAATCCTGATATCAACGCAAATGACATTCAAACCTGTAAAACCATATGGAACCTCCTATTTGAAAACATAAAAATGCTATCTAACTCCTAGAAACTTATTCTATCAATCAAAATGCAAAAATAAGTTATTTATTCTAGTTACTGGAAGGAAATTGATCCTTCAGTCACAAGCAATCACATATCTCAAGAGATCCAGCTTACCTCCAAACTTATTCCCCTTAAAAAAACTTAAATATGCACAGATCATGATACTTCATAATGCCTCTCTTACTCCAATCATTCTAAATAAAATATACCCAACCATCTCTCCATTCTGCTCCTACTGTGATAATCACAAGGCTGGTTCACTCCACATCTTCTGGAGCTGCAAGTGCACCTATAAGCTATGGTGTTCACTTAGAGTCCAACTAGAAAAAATGGGCTATAAAAATCAACCTTATCTTGAAAGCTAGCTCTCCTACACATTACCCCCACTGGCCTGAATAAACATCAAACACGTATATTAATAACACTAGTTTCATTACTTAAATACATTACATTACATTGGAAGGCTAGAGCATCATTCACCTGGAAGGGCTTCAAACAAGTAGCTACCAAACACCTACTAGCTCACAAATATTTAACCTGCACTCAGAAATCCCACACCCACTTTACAGAATTTTGGAAATCCCTTTTTGAACGCATCTTAGTTTAAAGTTGGTATATATAATTAACAATGGACTTTTGGCATATGTGTAAATAGTTGTCACTGTTGTACTTTTATGTTTTATTATTCAGCAATGTATTTACTGCTCATGTGTTACCTGTCAGCTATCAATGTTCCGTTCAATGTGTCTGTTTTCTTAAAAAAAGAAATAAAAGATTTTACACATAAAAAATAATGTGGAACACTAACTACTACTAATTTTATTACATTTTTTATTTGTTTCTTTTGCTGTCATTTATAAGAAATCAACCTCTTTCAGAAGTACTTTTCATTCTTTGCTTCTAGATTTTGGGCTTCGTTAAAATAACTAATTGTTATAGTTGCATTTGCAGCTAGGGGAAGAGATCATTGTTCTTCAAATATTGTATATTGCACTCCTTCGCCTGCAGCCCACAACATAATTACTATTTCCACTATCCATCTGAGCTTGAACCATCATTATGAAAAAACAAAACAGATACACTCTAATCTGTGTTATCAACACTAGCTCTAGTCATGCATTCTGTGATTCAAAGTATGTTTCTATGTTTAGACTGAGCAGGGTTTTATGCACATCATAGGCACTTTATCCAATGAAGAAAGATACTTTCAGACATCTCAAAGCTCAGACAGCAATTTTTCAAAAAGCAAAATTAAGGGAAAAAAGGAAGCAGTAAAGTTAAAAACAGAAGAAGTGAGAAGAGAGCTGCACAGCTGTACAAAATCTTCTAAGAGTGGGATGTTTATATTGATCCACAAAGCAATGAAGCGGAAATGGCTAAAAACAAAAACAGCCAACAATGGGGTATGGCTAATCGGAAATGCTGTACATCTATTCTGAATTTAGTTCTGCTGAGAATCCATTGGGCCACTTTGACAACATTGTAGCTGGACTTCACAGGCATTGCAAGAAATGTGACTTGTCTGTTAAGCAACCATTTTCTAACTGCACAGCAGGGATTCTTGTTTTTAAAGATTTTATATCTCTGAACTAGACCCTCCTTTTGCATTGTAAGTCCTGTGAACTGCCTACAGGATGCAGCCGTTCTGGTTCCTTCCCACTGTTACAGGCTATGTGTGCTTGGCTCCTGTAGCATTTTTCCCATAACACTCTGTGAACATATTTCATTATTTTGTTGCCTTTCTGAAATAAATGTGGTCATACCAGTCATGTTATGTTTCAATAACTGTTTTTCCTGCATAAACTTAATTATTTTTATGTCAGGTTTTCTCCCCTACCATGCCAGATTGTAGCTGTGCAGTGTCTAACCTAATACATCCCCTCCTCCTCCCACTCATTTTTTAGGGGATGAAAGTTGGACGGAGATGGGATGGCCATCTTCATACAATAATCAGAAACTGATTCTTTCTGTTCATTGTATGCTGTTACTGCATGTTGCCTGGTTGTCACCATACATGTACATTTCTCTATTCCATAGAATTGTTTGGGGGTGCATACCTGTGAAAGGATAATCACCCCCATGTAGCATTGTTGAAGAATAATAGCAGTGGTAAGACACTCCCACCATTGTCCCCAGTGAAGGCCATATGAGGCACACAGACCGGTATCTTCAGCAGTCACCTCTCCTTTGATGTGCCTTTGTCTTCCAAGTATTAAAAGAATCCAGGCTGCCCATGCAACATTTCTGTCTATGTACCATCAGGCAGGATGGAAAGTGTATTTATCAATTCTAAATGTTAGAGCTAGCTATAAGAGGGAAACTGCACAACACATAGTGGTTGAGTCACACTGGTATGCACTGTGACAGATGAAATCGGTCACCTTATCATGTATCCAGTTAGCCAGTTCAGACTGATTGCATCCCAAATGATCATATGTCCTGCTTGCCAGTTACTGCTTGAAATCATAAGACCTGCTCACCAAACAGTACTACTTTGTGTATGTTTATTGTCAAATAGTCAGTCATGCAACCATGGAGAAGAGGAAACAGCTATTATTACATAGTGCTGACTATTTTCCTTTTGCTCATGATTTACATAAAAAGTATCATGTAGGAGACTCCCCCATACAATAATGTTTATTTGATGTGCTTTATAATTTAAAATGTTCACGAGATCTGTGTAGTCACTCAAGTCATCATTTTGATTAATGAATCTTTCCTACTGATGCAGTTATTATTTTTTCTGGGTGTATAATCTTTTGGAAGTCACGCCGTGCGATACTACGTGTCACCTACTTACCCAGCAATCAGGTGTCCTGCAATTCACCACATATGCATCACTTTACATTTAAGAAAGTGACTTCAGTGGGCGTTTGCTATGGTTTCACCATTTCTGTTGCAGAAAGCTTGCTTTGGCAAAAGACAAAATAATATTAAAAAGCTAGGAGACAGTACATCTAGTCCCTGTTTTTCAGAATGTGAGAGAAAGCAGTTGCAAAAGAACCGTGGGCTGATGGAAGAATTATGGGCAATATTGTAGTTGACCGGCTCACCAGATGCGCAGTAGCAAGCACTTCCCAAACCCCACCCGAGGTGTTTTACGTCACTATGAAATATTGAATATTCAACCAGATTGCATGGAACAGTAATGAATATGCATTATATATCGTAAAACCTAGGATTAGTTGTTATAACGCTTTTAAATGCAAAAAAAGAAATATTTGAAACATACTGTTTTTACATGTATTACTTTGGGGCAGTCTCTGTAACTTATTAACTGGTAACCTGAAATCCATATCTTGGCCAAGAGCAAAACAGTTTAGCTGCAAAAAATATTTTCTTTCTTGTATGTGTGCTGGTAAATCAAGTTATTTATAATACAGAATAATTGTTTAGATTAACAGGTTGTGTTTTTAAAACAGTGGCATTGTGAGGTGTTTTGTGTTTAACATTACCATTGCTTATCCGTAGTCATAGCATAGTTTAACACATGCATTGTATGCATTGTATGTCACTGGCTACTATGAATGGCATGTCAATCATGCCTCATTTCATATGCAGGTTCGCTCGTCAATCATCCGCACCATGCCCACTCCTCCTGCGAAACTCCGGGTGAGCCAGTGAAGTAAAATATTGCCTACTTCTCTTTGGTGCTGAAAAAAAGTGACTTGAGTAGAACTAGTGTGCAGTTTCCTGGGTCACAGACAGAAACCATTGTCAGCTTGCTTTCCAGCATCTATAATTTAGAATTTTATTGCCAATTATTCACTAGTTCTTGAAAGACAGACTGCATACATGACCAATGCAAAGAATTATGAAATCTGCTACTTTAATTTTTATGTTTTTTTTTTTCTGCCATGTTACCTGCATGCCAAAAACGGCTACCATTTCCACCTCTTGTATTTAGGAATATTCTGCTATAGGTATCTAAGACATAATGCAGACTTGCATCTTCCTGTCTGGCTACATTATTTCAGAAGATGCCAGCATATACCAATACCCTGCAATTAAGGCAATCTTATAGCATCATCATGACTTCCATGTTTTTGCATCTAGTGCAAAGAATGAAAGCTCAGAACTAAGTTTAGAAACATTTTTCTTTTCTTGGTAGGGGTACTTCAGGATACTCTGTACCAAAACATGTATTTGTTCCTCTTGTTAATAAGCCACTTCTGTGCCAGGGACCCACTGCTCTTAAAAAAAGTAGCACAAAGATCTCCTTGCACTCAGTGTTCACATTTTCCACTCCTTAGTGCAAATTATAGCACGTATATATTATAGAAACAAGTAAACTTAGCAAGTACAATAACAAGTTGGTTTGTGTTTCTCAGAATACAAAGGTGCAACTCTTTCATCCACAGAGACAGCTGCACTTCTTTAAAGAAAGACAGACAGTGCTAAGCTAGGAGGATAGCATGTGGTCCTTTTAATGACCTCTGTGACCAGAGACGATGGCTGTTATATCCTTGAGAATCTGGGTAATGGTGATATTTTGTTATCCTGCTTGAGTGGTGCCACGTGGAGGTGGATAATCAAAGGTCAGGGACAAACTGACACAAAATCTAAAAGCCTAGATAATCGCCATGTCAAAAGTAAGAGGGGAATGGGTGTTACATAGACTTGAACACATTGTTCCCTTTATACAGTGATGAGTGCAACATACCCCAATGCCAGCATGACCATGAACAAAAGGAACTGGTTATAGAAGGACAAAGGCACGTCCGTGCTTTCATCTTTAGTGGGCATAGGCATTTATCAACATAAAGCATAAACTACTATTTCCAACAGAGAGAATTCTTCCATCTGGCTGCATGTTTGGAGACCAGTTTCAGATAAACTACTTGAAACACTTTGTGTTATCTGTTTCAGACCAATGCAGCTGTTGTAAATTTCTGTAGGCACAAAACTGTGTCAAGCATATAAGGATGTTTTCCCTGATTTCCATATTTGTTTAATGAGGTATTTGTTTAAACTGCCTTGCATTTTTAGCAGTGGTTACTGTTTCATGGCATTGCTGAAGCAGTACAATGTAGGAGGTTACACTTATCCTCCTTGACAGCAGAAATCAAAATGTGCTGGTATCTTTGCGGCAAGGGTCAATGTTTAAATGAAAGAAGTTCAGGAAGTGGAAATGTAATCAGTATTTTTATGAGGTGGAATTGTCTTCTCAAATAGGTGTAACTCTCCAACAGTACTAATACTGAAAGGAAGCTGGTAGAAGCAGAACTTGGCTTTTATGATTTTCTGTGAAATTTAGCCTGTGTTAATATCTGTGTACATGAATGCAGGCATTAACTCATTATACACAGCTAATATATAACTAATATACACAGACAATACAAAACAGCTGAAATGCCACTATGGTTATGACATCTCTGAATTGAGGAAAATGGACCTGCTTTGCACAGCTTCTGCTAGGAACCATCTTTGACTTGTGTCACATTCTGGTAACAAGTGTTTCACAACAGATATACAGTTCTGTTGACCAAACAGATTTTATTCTTAAAAACAATTTTATAAGACTGATGTATAGAGTACCTCTTCCGATTAACACTGCCTTTTATTTCATTAGCACTTTTCAGTTTTTATGCAGATATAATTAAATTGCTTCTAAAATGCGTTCCTTACTTTGTTCTAGCCTAAGCCTTTTTTATTTCTCTAAATCTTTTGGGTTTTTAATACCATGACAGGACTGGACCCCATTCCTGAGTGAGAGTACTATTAAAGTTCATGAAATTACTATTATTTCTCCTGTATAGATCTGACGAAGATGTTGCTGACTTTGCATTTTCAATAAAGGGTTTAAGGGGAAGTTACCTGCCGAAAAAAAAGAAAGAAAAAAGAAGCAGCTTTCAATGGATAAGTGTTCTAATTAAGGAATCAATCAATCAATCAATCAATCAATCAATCAATCAATCAATCAATCAGTCAGTCATAACATTCTTACCTATGATCTGGAATACCTGACCACATCTGAACTTGTACATGGGGGTTGCCTTTGCTGAACCACACTGTGATATTATTATTATTATTATTATTATTATTATTATTATTATTATTATTATTATTACTTTAAACAGGAAACATTTTTATTAAATTATCATGTACGACATAGGCAATCATACATTTATATATATGAAAATAAACCATACTGACATAATTTTAGATGCAAACATTATTACATCACAAACCATATTGACATAATTGTAGGTGCAAACATTGTACATCACTTATACTCTATCCAGTCATTGTCAGTCAAGACATTACATAGTATATTCAAATCCTGCCTTCTTTTAAACCTCGTTCCTCCTCTACTTGCATTGTTCCCACAATTCCCATTTTTTCCTATGTAATTTGAACCTATCCTTTTTTAAAGATCCCAGTTCCAGTTGTTTTATCTCTGTTACTATAGTCACTACTTTATTTATTTAATATTTGTTTACTGGGAATGTCCGACTTTTATTGAGACAATTTTCAGAGGAGGCCCGGGGAGAAATGCTCCAGATGCATGTGTTTGTAACATGGGAGGAAACTGGAGCACCCAGACGAAACCCACACAAATTCAGCCAGGACATGCAGACTCTGCACAGAAGGCACCCCAGCCAAGGATCAAACTGGAGAACTTCTTGCTGTGAGGCGGTAATGCAAACCACTGCACCACTGCGCTGACCGCTGCACCACTGAGCTAACCACTTTACTTTTACTTCTTGTAAAGCCAGTTTAGACTTTGATTTCCATTTTCTAGTAATTGCTTTTTTGGCATCCACCATGTTATAATAATTATTATTATTCATTTGGTAACCAGGTTTCACTGGATACACGTTTCCCTATTCAAGGGCAACCTGTGAGCACTGTCTGGTTATGTGACTTGTTCAGCATCCCACAGTAGCCAAATGGCGATGGAAGGAATCAAACTGTGTACTCTTTGTTTCAAGTATCAGATCAATAACAACATAATACCTCTTATTCCTAACCCAACGAATAATTTGACAATGGCTCAGAATCAAGGTTAGACTTACAGCTACTTGAGAAAGGTCATTCTAGCACCATAAAAGAGTGATTCCTTTCATTTACTAGATAGCAGGTCGTTGTGAATTTAACTGAAGGAGTTCACATAGTTTATACCCTTCTTTGGATTTATGTTGTGAACTGCAGGAGAGAACCAGCAGAATTTCTGATTTCGCCCTCATAAAAGATGTCGGGTCAGGGCTGCTTTGCTTGCTCAGATTACTGACAATGGTAGAATGAATATGAGTTTTGATTCATGCTGCTTTCTGTAGTTATCCAAGTTACCTGGACCACTCTGTCTATTTATGTCCTGAGTATGACAGTTATGTACACAAAAGACAGATTCTTTAGGAAAAGCAGTCTGTGCCTGACTGTTCATATTAGATAAATATATATATTCATTGTTCCAGGATGAAACTAGCTTCCATTCAGTTTTAAAAACACAAAACTGACGCCCAGGAGAAAGCAGTCCAAAAACCAGGAAATACACTGCACAGCAGGTAACCAGTTTAGTTGATGAATGATCAAATGATGGATAAATAGTACCAAGTAGCCACAGTTTTAAACCAAAAGGAAACTGGAATGCAAAAAATCCCTTTAACGCAAGATTTTTAATGATACAAAACTAGCTGAAGCCACAGCAACAGCTTCCTCAGAAGAACAACAAATTACAAATGCAGTAACCACTTTTTAAAAATACGTAATGTGCGCGGGTTTTACGCTACTGAGTAAAATTAAAGGCATACACTCCCTTACTAGTATGCAACACACCAACACTGCTAATACGAGTGTAAATGAGAACCAGTATAAATACACTAACTTAATTCTTTACTATACCTGAAAGGATGTTAAACTGTTCAAAGAAATATTAAAACATGAAACGTAAACCAATGTTAAAAATATTACTACTTTACATATATTGGATTTTCAACTTTAACCAATGTCACTTAAAAATATTACTACCTTACATATATTGGATTTTCAACTTTAACCAATGTCACTTAAAAATAAGCAATACCAAAGTACTAAAACAATAATAAACAGCTTCACTTGAATAAAAAATCATACGGTTTTTGAACAATGTGCATGCTTTTGTGTACTAAACTACAAACAAACCGCTTAATGTATATATTACTGAACACACTATCCGCTAGGTTACCTAATAAAGCTCAAAATTTACATTTACTTAGTGATAGTGTGATACTCCAATTTTACATAAAATTGGTTCCGGCCACAACACGTGGCCTTTTTTAAGGGTTATAAATTTCTACTAGGCAATTACGTTTGGTTAGACCAAAAAGCTCGAAAAGGTGGGTTGACTAAATCTTTGTGCATCTTGGGAATGCCAAAAACAATAGGTGTTTTTGGCATGATGATATCAATATAGTTGTAAGTATCTAAATTGATATACCCATTTATGTGCAAGTCCCTAAAATAACCTCTGTTCCTCAAATATGAGGTATTCATTTCATTCAAAGATGAAGGACAGTTACAAACGTTGATTTATCTAAAAGTAAGGATGGTTTCAATTTTACTGAAACTGTATTACTTTAGTAGCATGGTCTATTTAGATAAGAAATATGTGGTCTAACCAAACGTAATTGCCTAGTAGAAATTTATAACCCTTAAAAAAGGCCACGTGTTGTGGCCGGAACCAATTTTATGTAAAATTGGAGTATCACACTATCACTAAGTAAATGTAAATTTTGAGCTTTATTAGGTAACCTAGCGGATAGTGTGTTCAGTAATATATACATTAAGCGGTTTGTTTGTAGTTTAGTACACAAAAGCATGCACATTGTTCAAAAAACGTATGATTTTTTATTCAAGTGAAGCTGTTTATTACTGTTTTAGTACTTTGGTATTGCTTATTTTTAAGTGACATTGGTTAAAGTTGAAAATCCAATATATGTAAGGTAGTAATATTTTTAACATTGGTTTACGTTTCATGTTTTAATATTTCTTTGAACAGTTTAACATCCTTTCAGGTATAGTAAAGAATTAAGTTAGTGTATTTATACTGGTTCTCATTTACACTCGTATTAGCAGTGTTGGTGTGTTGCATACTAGTAAGGGAGTGTATGCCTTTAATTTTACTCAGTAGCGTAAAACCCAGCATTACGTATTTAAAAAAGTGGTTACTGCATTTGTAATTTGTTGTACTTCTGAGGAAGCTGTTGCTGTGGCTTCAGCGAAAACGCTAGTTTTGTATCATTAAAAATCTTGCGTTAAAGGGATTTTTTGCGTTCCAGTTTCCTTTTGGTTTAAAACTGTGGCTACTTGGTACTATTTATCCATCATTTGATCATTCGTCAACTAAACTGGTTACCTGCTGTGCAGCGTATTTCCTGGTTTTTGGACTGCTTTCTCCTGGGCATCAGTTTTGTGTTTTTGGTACAAGTTCCATTCAGTTTTACTTCAAGCTTGCTACAGTAGCGTGAAGGTTTCTTGCTAAAGCTGTTTGAGGAGCTCTGTCCTAAAGTGTAGCAGTATAAGTAGTAGCCTTTGTCATGCCCTCCTACTCTTCCATCTCTAAGGATCAGCTGTAGTGTACAGATCCCATTCCCTTGCTGATGAAGTCTATTCCCTCCATCAAACTACCTTGCATGACCTAGTCTGAAGAGAAACTGAGAGACAGTTCTTGGTCTTATTTATCTAGAAGAGCATGCAGTAAGCTATTTGTAGACTGTCCATCTTCTTTTGTTTAGGGACAGACAGCGCCCCCTTCCATCTCTTGTCTTGAAATTATATTGTTGTTTAGACAGCATTGAGCTTTGTTGTTTGCCATTGCTCCAAATCCTTGACCAAAAAGCTAAACAGAGTCTTCATGCCCACATCATTCATGTACAGTATGAAGCAGACAATTACTGAGTGGATTAGCATCATTTCTCAGAAGTCTGAATCTACACTTCCTAATGCTAATATGATATATAGGAATATCCCAAAGTAGGATTAGTGCCTCTTATCAATTTCCTGTGAAATCAGTAAATGAAACAGGTGAGTGAACAACCATTTTAAATCCATCTAGATACGGTGTCATTACCCCATAGCTCTACAGAGATTTAAGTGATACACACGTGCTGGTTGAGTGCAGAATCATATGCAATTCTCAAAGAAACAGTTGGCAGCTCTCAGAGTAATGCTTCCATCAAGACGTGATGCTATATCAGGTACAGTTTCCTCAGAGGTGAACAGGATTATAAACTTGAAGTGTAACATGGAAAGGATCAAGAATACAGATGTCCTTCGTGTTTCACTGTTGCAGTCATTACATTTGGGTTATCCTGCTGGTAGGTTGCCATCAGTCGGCCTGAATTCCAAAGTCTTGGGTCCTGCGTCAGTTGCTGTCGCCTCTTCCCTGATGCCAGGTCATCAGGGGTATAAAAGATGCAGCCGACGTCATTTTCTTCAGTCTTTCTTGCCGTGCGGTGCCTGAAGCAAAAGCAGTTTGCAAGTGCCAGTCGGCCGACTCCTGAGATTTTCGTGTTCGAGTTTCAGATCCGAAGTCTTCACTAAAAGCTAAGTACCCTGTTGGGGATACTTTTTTCTTGCTCCAGACCGATGTCAGAAAAAGTTAATAATTGTATTTCTTGTGGGAAGCAAATACCTCATAAGGACTTTCATTCTTATTATATTCCCTGCCTAGTCCCTGACCACGACGTTGCTAGTTGTCAGTTTTGTGCTAGATTTAACCAACGCACTAGTAACCGTCGCTACGATTTTGCATTAAGCTATTTTGGGTGAAGATTTAATTATACAATGTTGTCAGATAGCCATCCGATTACTGGAGTTCACAAAAAACGCAAAGAAAAAGAAAAAGACAGGCAACCGAGGTCCAAAACCGACGGCGAAGCTTCTCCTAAGCAAGTCACCGGTTTGCCGATTCTCAGTGAGGCGCTTTCGCAGCCCCTGACGCCCACTACTTTAGAGTCACAGGCCGCTACCGACTCCCATGTGGAGTCGGTCAGGCCGCAGGAAACTCAAGGTATTGGAGCCTCTGACATTATTCCCTCAGATGGGTCTGGAGCCGCTGAGCAGGCATCGGCTTCTGAGGGTGTATTCAGACCTAAACAATTATATATTAAACCGACTTCAAAGACAAAGACTAAACCACTTTTAAAGGCAAAGAAACAAGTTCACCAGCCACAAGGACAGGCCTCCATGCCCAAAAAACAGATTATCAAAATGGTCGAAGACTTAATTACCTTGATCAGGGGTTCCCATCCCCCTCCTGATAAGAGGCCTAGGCAAGAGACAGACTATGAATCTTCAGATCAGGTTTCCATTTCTTCTGATTCCTCTTCTGATCAGGAAAATTCTCTTCCCCCCATGAGGATTCTGATGCTGAAGAATCAATTCCTTCAGCTTCTCCTCCAGAGAACTACTCTTTTGGGGAAACCTTGCATACCATGAGGGAGCACTTCCACTGGGAGAGCCAAGATTTTTCAGAATCTAAGAAAAGGCTCAGAGACTTCCTTTTACTTCCTCGACACAGGCCTCTAGCTATTCCACCTGTGTTGGACATTGTAGATGATGTGTTCTCGGAGTCTAGTCTGACCCCTGACTCTTTACCTCCAGCTCCTGTTAAGCCGGACAGATACTACAGGGTCTCTTACTCTCATAAATTCCTTTTCAAAAACCCAACAGCAGACACAGAAACTATTTCTCAGGGTCCAAAAGGGGTCAAAGCTTATACTGCAAAAAACCCTACCACCTCTGACAGGGATTCTAGGGCTCTGGATAGATGGGGAAAAAAAGATTTACACATCTACTACATTGGCTATAAGGGCCTTAAATTGACGGTTTCATATGCTCAGATATCAGCAATATATCATGACACTGCTTAAACAGAAAATTATGGCAAATTCTGAATGTGCAGAAAACAAAAAAATGCAGGATTTATTGCATGCAGCTGAACAGGTTGGAAAGCATACTTTGCAATGTGGCTTTGATTCTCTGGAGGCCTCCTGCAGGGCAGCTGTTACGGGTTCTGTCATTAGGAGGCATGCTTGGTTAAAGGAACAAAATCTGCCTGACCATGTTAAGCAAAATTATTATATGCTGCTTTACAACATGATACCTTGTTTGGTGTTAAGGCAGAAGAGGTGTTAAAGAAAATGGAGGACAAAGCTAAATCTATGGAAATGGTCAAGGATTTCTTACAGGTACAGCCACCTAGATTTAGCAGACACTGGCCTACAAAGAATTGGTCCTTTCCAGTCTCAGACAGACCTCAAAGGGGCAGATCCAGATGCCCTAGAGGCAGATCACAGCCACAGGAATCCTACAGGTCTAAGCAGTGGAGTGCTTATACCTCCAAAGGTGGAGAGGACAAATCACAATCATACAGGAAACATTCCCAATAACTTCCCCCTGCCTGCACCAAGCACATATCTTTTGGCAGTACCCTTAGGGGGAAAACATGCACTTTTTTCTCAAAATTGGCACATTATAACCCAGGACAAATGGGTTCTAGACATAGTGTCACAAGTCTACAAGTTTCATTTCCATACCCTACCAAGGGCAAACGGTTGGCCAGACCTGCCAAAAAATCAATGGACAGAGGCTCAAAAACAAGTCACAGCTCTCATGGACATGAGGGCTATTCAACAAGTGCCACAGCAAGAGCAGGGACAAGGATTTTACTCAAGACTGTTCTTGGTACCCAGGAAGGACAAAGCATGGAGACCAATTCTGGACCTATCTATTCTAAACACTTTCCTGGATATACCAAAATTCAAGATGTTGACCTTACAGCAGCTTCTGCCCATGCTGGGCAGCAAGGCTTGGCTCATGACTTTAGACCTAAAAGAGGCATACCTGCATGTCCCAATCAGACAATCATGCAGAAGATACCTCAGATTCAAGGCTGGCTCAAAGCATTACCAATTCTCTGCACTGCCCTTTGGCTTATCTACTGCGCCCAGGGTCTTCACAAAGTGCCTGGCACCAGTAATTGCTTACTGCAGACAAAGAGGAATACAAATATATCCTTACTTGGATGACTGCCTCATACAAGCAGAGAACAAGGACATTCTACTACAGCATCTGACGTTTGTGATAAGACTTTTAACATGCCTAGGGTACACAGTCAACAAAAAAAAATCAAAACTAGTACCTTATCAAGAGATAATATTCCTGGGTGCAAGCTTAAATACAACTGCCCAGATGGCTTATCTCACTCCAGACAAAGGCAACTGACTACCTATTTCAAGGAAATGGCAACAAAGGCCCAGTTATCTGCAAGAAAAATTCTGCAGGCTTTGGGCTTCATGGCATCCTGCATCTTACTAATTCCATATGCAAGACTGCATATGAGGAAAATTCAATGGTACCTAAAAAGTGTCTGGACACAACATTGCCACAGTCTGGAAACAATGATTACTCTAATTCCCTGCCTGCAACAGGAGTTTCTATGGTGGGAAAAGGCTTGTCACCAAAACAAGGGACAGCCATTCTCACTACCCCCAGCCAGGCAGAGCCTAACGACGGATGCCTCAGATTATGCCTGGGGGGCACACATGGCAGGAAGAGACATTCAGGGCACCTGGTCCACAAACCAAAAGCATCTACATATCAATCAAAAAGAGATGCTAGCTGTTCAAAATGCCCTGACAGCCTTCAAGGACCTACTTCATCCGGGACAACTACTGATAAAGACAGACAACACCACGGTCATGTGGTACATAAACAGCAGGGGGACACTCATTCCTATCCCCTGTGCAGACTAGCCATGGCTTTATGGGACACAGCATTGACTTACCAAGCTCATCTGCAGGCACAATTCCTGCCAGGAAAGGAAAATACTCTGGCAGATGAACTAAGCAGAAACCTCATGGATCCCCACGAGTGGCACCTGGATCCACAAGTCTTCAGCATGATAACAAAGAAATGGGGACGCCCAGACATAGATCTATTTACCTCCCCTCAAAACAATCAAATAAAAAGATTTTGCACAAGGACTTATCATAGACAAGCTTGGAAAGTGGACACCTTATCTTTCAACTGGACAAACCTATCAGTATATGCCTTTCCTCCACTGCCTCTCCTCCCCAAGGTACTCCTAAAGGTCAGGCAGGAGAAACCAAAAATGATTCTGATTGCCCCAGACTGGCCACGCCAGTACTGGTATCCGATCTTAAGGAACTTGTCCCAATGCCCAGCCTGGACCTTACCTCAAATACCTCATCTACTGTCCCAGCAAAACAATCAGATTCTGCACAGCCAAATCAGGACCTTAAACCTGGCAGCATGGCAGATAATGTAGCCATGCAAACCACACCTCTCAGTAAAGCTGTGGTGGATGTCATTTTAGAAGCCAGAAGGCCTAGTACTAGAAAATCCTATGTTGGGAAATGGAAGAGACTTGCGCTTGGAGCCAAGCTCAAGGAACTGATACAGCTGTCCCAAATATTCCTCAGATTTTGTAATACTTAATTGAGATGCTGGACAAAGGCCTATCTTTTTCATCAATTAAAATCCATGCCTGTGTCATTTCGGCTCATTACAATACAGAGCCACCACTCTTTTCTCATCCTTTATTAAAGCAGTACCTCAGAGGAGCCAAAAACTTAAGGCCTTCAAGGAGAACACCAATACCTGCATGGAACCTCAATTATGTCTTGGAAAAACTCACCTTACCTCCTTTTGAGCCAGCTGCTACTGCGGATATAAAGTTCTTACCTTGCAAAACAGCTCTGCTCCTAGCAATAACTTCTGCAAGATGAGTTTCAGAGCTGCAGGCTCTCATGGCTGTGGAACCCTTTATCATTTTTTATCCAGACAGGATCTCTCTGAGAACAAACCCTACATTTATGCCTAAGGTGATATCCAGTGTAGCCCTTAACCAAACAATTCATTTTCCAACTTTGTATCCAAATCCACAGAACAAGAGGGAGAAAATTCTGCATTCTTTGGATGTACATAGACAACTTAGATTCTACTTGGACAAAACTAAAGTTTTCAGAAAGACAGAACAATTACTAGTGGCATATGCCACAGCATCACAAGGAAAGGCTATCTCCAAGCAGACTATTTCAAAGTGGATAGGTCACTGCATTCATTTCTGCTACTCACAGCATGGCAAACCAGTGCCTAACGGCATTAGGCCACATTCAACCAGAGCTGCAGCCACTTCTGCAGCCTTTCTCCGGGGAGTACCAACCAAAGACATTTTAGAGGCTGCTACTTGGAGTTCAGTGCATACCTTTACAAAACATTACAATCTGCCTCTTTACTCTAAATCCAGGGCAGGGTTTGCCACTGCAGTTCTGCAGGGCCTCATAGCTGCTCCTAATGCTCTTTAGCTCCAGCCCCCCAGCCATAGCTTTGGGATTCAACCCAAATGTAATGACTGCAACAGTGAAACACGAAGAACATAGTACAGTTGTGTAAACTTACCATAAATGTAGATGTTCGAGTGTATTCATTGTTGTAGTCCAGGTTACCCACCCACCACCCCCTTATTTTTGCTGGAACTTATCTTTACTTCTCTAATCTATACAACCTAGGTGGTGTATTTGCTTATAGATGAAGGTAAAGCCTATTTTTGGTGCATGCATGTTTTATTTACATAATTTTAGCCTACCCTTTTGGGGGCACTTGACATCTGGGGCAAGAAAAACTGAATAAAATGGCATCGGCTGCATCTTTTATACCCCTGACGACCTGACTTCAGGGAAGAGGTGACAGCAACTGACGCAGGACCCAAGACTTTGGAATTCAGGCCGACTGAGAGCAACCTGCCAGCAGGATAACCCAAATGTAATGACTGCAACGCAACAGTGAATACACTCGAACATCTACATTTATGGTAAGTGTACACAACTGTACTTTTTATTTCCAGGATCCCTGTTTGGAATAGGTTATCTGACACATAATGTAGGGTTCAAAGTTAGACTCTGGAAAGGAGCTATGACCATGAATGCCACATGTATTCACCAACTAGAGGGAGAGGAGGCCATCACCAGAAATAAGATGAGGACAAAAACAAGAAGTTTACTCCCCACAAGGAAGTATATTGAAGTAAAAAAATGTACTATGATTACTCCAATGGGATCATTTGGCAGACTAATTTTACTCAGAAACTCAAGAAAAGAAAAACAAATCTCAGAAGACATAGGTGAGTGGATGGGTGGATTTTTTTGATGGTGTGGTTGCTGGAGCAGAGCCTGCATTTTAGCAGTACTACTTCTATTTGAGCTAGTAGAGTTTTGTCATATTTCTGTGGTATCTTATTAACTAGGCTGGAAAAGTAAAATCAAGTTGTAAATGAAGAGCCCCTCTGGACCACTACAGGCTTGATACCCAGTGTGACATCCCCACTCTGGGTCAGTAATCAAGGAGCCTGAATCCTCATCACTGACACTGGAGAGGGACATTCACTTGAAATACAAATGGATACACTCAGTATTTCCAGACGTAGACCTCTCTGCATAAAGCACAGTTTCCCTTAAGAGCACACAGGGAACACAGTCAGACAGGGATCTGGATTTCTTTATCTGTCTCCCTTCAGGTCCCCAGTAAGACTCCCCACTGGCAGAGCTTCAGAGTTAAGTCCTCTGCTGATTGCCCAAGCCAAGTTGTCCACCACTATATCTGTGAAACTAGTGTTTCATGTCCCAGCTCCAAGTAGTTGACACATGCACACTTTGAGATTTGATTTGCACAGACACACACACACACACACACACACACACACACACACACACACCTGGGAAAGGCTGGCACAGGTTTACTAGCTATGCTCCCTTCTGTCCAGGCTATAAGGTAATTATCACTACCACCAGGCACTACAAATCCAACTAAAACCAAAAGAGCATTTAAGGTTAGAATATTAGAGCATATAAGAGATATAAATAGCAAGAAACAAGAAAGTTCTATAGCTACTCATTTTGAATGTTTTCATAATAGTAATAGCGAAGTCTTACAGGGTACTGTGTTAGATTAAACTAAAGTGTCAATATTTGATGAATGTTTTTTAAAAAAAGTCTTTTGACTAAAGAACCTTTATATATTCTTAGATTTAATACTTTGTATCCATATGGTCTTAATGAAGAGCTTAATTGGAAACATTTGATTTAATTGTGTAATTAATTAATTGTTTGATTGAATACACTATAAGAGGCAAGTTTTTTGATTTCTTTTTACTCCTTGAAGGCTTGTGAGTAGAGCCGAGACGTTAGAGCTGCTTTTTAATAAAATATTGGTGGAATTACTGGCTGGTTGTTCTCGTTTAGAGTTTGGTTCATGGTTTTTAATTTTATTTCATGGCCAGTGATCCACAATATAATTTGCCTTGTGTGTTCCGAGAAACCATAGGGAATGGTTCTCAGATGCCCTTGGACAATTTTTTGAATAACTCTACGGATAGGAATCCATCCTCTCATGCAGGAAATACAAATGCGCCTAATATATCTAATCCTTGTATTTCTTGGGAAAGATGGGAACAAGAGAGGTATCAGCGCTGTTACAATCCTTTTGAAAATGTAGGAAGGAGGTTGCCTTTGTCCATACCACAAGAAAGTAAGTCTTTATTTGAACAACTGGATAAACTCGTGGAAAGAAATGGCTACCTTCTTTAATTTAATGGGACTGTAAAAAAACTTAGACTTAGACATTACACCTAGAGGGCTGAGAGTATATAAAGATCCTACTCTGCCCTTTGACTTACAGAATGTAAATGATATGCAGTTCCATAAATGATGGGTGTCAGCAGCACACAAGTGCACCCTCAAATGGGTAAACATTCTAATAGATCGTGACAGGGTTAAGCAAAAAGAACTTAAAGAACAAATTAAACAGATTTGTAATACTCTTTCATCAGGTACTTATTCATCTGTACTTGATACATATTTAAATGACATTAATTCTAAACTCAAGAGCTATGAGGGGGAACTGGTGGATAGAAAGAAGCGAAAGCTGCTACGAGACTTACGTGACTATGAAAACGGGAATGCGTTCATTTCCAGGGCCAATAGAAAGAAGTCTCGCAATCATGTGAGATTTCAAAAGCCGGAAAATGGTTCCCGGGTGCATGATTCCTCCTTTTCTGCTTCAGATTGACTCATTACATCTTGTGATGATGAATATGACAACCTAGAAGATTATCCTGGGTTGCCTACTTAGTAATAACTATGTAATTAATCTTTCTGGACATGTTTTTTCACACTATGAATACTCAGTTCTTAATCGAGGCTTAAAATTTGTTCCTACGGTAGTGCCTCGTGTTCATGATATTAAATGTGATGTGTTCAGGTTTAGCAGAAAATTGCATTTAAAGTATTTTTAGGAATACTTCTGTAGAGAATGAATCTGTAGATAATATTGAAAATATGAGTGATTCTAATGATAGTTTTGTTACTTGTGAGTCAGACCCTTCTTTTAATGCCTATTGTAGGTTGGATACTAGTAATGTATATGTCAAAAGTATGTTTATACCTCCTTATTCTAATGAAGAAGTTATGCATTTTTCAAATATGTTAAATTTTACATTTCAGGATGATTTTACAAAATTTAAAAAGTCTAGAGGGTCTATTATATAGAACTTATCTATGATGGAATGGAAAGCTCTTAAAATGTTAAGTAAAATGGACAATGTTGCATTTAAACCCTCAGACAAGGGAAACAAGTTGGTTATAATGCATTATACACAGTATCTTTCTATGTGTTTGGAACATTTGAATGATAGTCAAATTTATGAAGTTATAGATATGTCAATATATGTTCAAGCCTTGGAAAAATATCATGAATTATTATTTAGAGGCAATAGACTTGGATATTTATCAGACTCAGATATTAAGAATAAATTCAATATAAGAGATAATAAAATGGCACATTTTTATTGCCTTCCGAAAGTGCATAAAGATTTGAATAAACCACCAGGAAGGCCTATAGTGGCTGGTTGTGATTATTTCACACATGCCTTAGGTGTTTTTTCACATCATTATTTGAGTCCTGTAGTATTTAAACGTCCTTCTTATATTAGAGATGTATTTGATTTGATATACAAAATAAGTGATATAGAATGGAATAGTGATATGTATTTTTTTACAATAGATGTTAAGAGCTTATATACTAATATAAGTCATGCCTTTGGTTTAGAAGCAGTTCAATTTTTTCTTGGAATTTCCCCAGTTACAGAATATATTGTAGATCTTTTTAATTTCTGTCTTACTAATAATTTTTTTGAGATTAACAATACATTGTTTAAACAGAAACAGGGTACAGCTATGGGGGCACCTTTTGCCCCCATGTGCTAATCTCAGTATAGGACTTTTTGAATTAGAGTATATTTATAAAAGTTCTTTTTTTGTCAGCATGTTATCAAATATTTTTGTTATGTTGATGATTTGATTTTTATTGTACAGGGTGGTGATGACTTAGTTAAACAATTTGTTCAATCTTTACATTTTAATAGATTTCATTTGCAATCTGGTGGACTAATAGTAGGAAAATGTATTCCTTTTCTGGATGCAGAATTAAGTATAATAGATGGGACAACTTTACATACTACTGTCCATAGAAAGTTTGATCAAGGTACGCACTTTGTACATAGGGATAGCTATCACCCTACACATACTATAGAAGCATTACCCTATGGTGAGATGCTGAGGGTATCCAGATTATGTAACAACATTAGAGATCTACGAAAAGAATTACAAATAACTGTGGATATGTTTGAAAATAGGGGCTGTGATAGGAATTTAATAGAGAGAATCTGGAAGAGGTTATGCGCTGGCTCTGTTGAAAATAATACACATTATAATTCACATATTTTGGCTTCACATAAAATGGCTTCAAAAGAATTTTCAGAATTTATTTATTTTGTTTCTACGTTTGGGTGTTTTAGTTTTGAAATTGCTCAAGTAGTTAAATATTTTTGGAACTATTTGAGTTCCTTGAAAAATGTTTCTTCTTGGCTAAATGCAAAATTAGGAATTTCTTATAGAAGGGGTAGAAATATACATAATTTTATTGTTAAAGGAAAGTTTAGTCCCCCAGATGTTAGAATAAATTTAAATACTCTTACACTAGGCACTTCTTGTTGCAAAAAATGTAAGGCTTGTAAATATGTAATAAATAGATTTGATTACATCAATAATATTCCATTTGATAGATGGTGTACTTTTACGTGTAATACAGAAGGAGTTATATATGCACTTAAATGTCCGTGTAATTTGTTTTATATTGGAGAAACCAAAAGAGCTTTTAAGGTTAAAATGTTAGAGCATATAAGAGATATAAATAACAAGAAACAAGAAAGTTCTATAGCTACTCATTTTGAATGTTTTCATAATAGTAATAGCGAAGGCTTACAGGGTACTGTGTTAGAGAAAATTAAAGTGTCAATATTTGATGAATGTTTTTTTAAAAAATGTCTTTTGACTAAAGAATCGTTATATATTCTTAAATTTAATACTTTGTATCCATATGGTCTTAATGAAGAGCTTAATTGGAAATATTTGATTTAATTGTGTAATTAATTAATTGTTTGATTGAACACACTATATGAGGCAAGTTTTTGATTTCTTTTTACTCCTTGAAGGCTTGTGTGTAGAGCCGAGACATTAGAGCTGCTTTTTAATAAAATGTTGGTGGAATTACTGGCTGGTTGCTCTCGACTATAAATCCAGATACCTAAGGCTCTTACAAGGGTACCTAATTATACTAAGTGAAATCAATATTAATACAAATGGTAATGTTGACCAAACAGCCAGGCTTTCAGGAGTGGCCTGAGTTATCACCAAATAAATATATGCAAATACTCTCAAAATGTAAGTATTTTCTAAAAAGGACCAGCCACAATGGAACATTTAAATAGATTTAATAATAAATAATAAAATAACATGAAAATACTGATTATCTATTTACAGTAAACACCAGAGTTTCAGCCACAGGAAATTTTAAAAATAACACAGAAGGAAAGTTTCACAAAGTTATAGAAAAATAGCATTTAGGTAATCTCACTATCTATTCCTGATTGGCTAAAAGAATTACTGTTCCTACTTACTGAATAGAGCAAGGCAAGTTAATGTAGGTGAGTGGTCCTTGTTGTCAGATTCAAGACAGAATATAGAATGTGAGAGCAATCTCCTACTAATATCTAAATATTACTTCTGGCTTACGGAATGACATCACACATGCACATCTGTTCATCTGACTCTGTTTCCTGCTCTATCCCCCATCACTAGAAGTTGATGACATTTTAGCACCTATATGTTACCATACACACAGAGCTTTACTGAGATCTGCTGCTGATCCTGGAAGCCATGAAACCATTTTAACCCTTCTATTCCTCCTACAGAGCTAATAACTAATAATTCAAAACTGTGGGATAACACCTTTATAGCTTGACCCATAAAGTAATTTAATTTCAGATATATTTTAAAATTTGCTGCAGCTGGATTGTGATTAACCTCTGTTTTGCCAGTATCCTCTGTTGAAACATATACATTTAATTCAGTTACAATAATATAGTACATTTATTTTCTTTCCATCAAGGCACACTGTTGATACATTTTAATACAAGCAAACCTCACAAATACATTTTCAACATAAGCATATGTACAAATCAGTTTGATATACAAATGACATATAATTCTTTACAAAATTCCAGCTAGCTGTGCTGGCACATGTCACACATCCACTGCCCCACTTCTCCTGGCATGGCTGGCAGTACCTCCTATCATCACACCCAGAAAAAGAATTCTGTCAGCTTTCAGACTTGTAATCATTTCTTTTACTCCAAAACAAATGCTCAGTCACACAACATCAAAAGCTACCCATTGCACTGAAACAAAAGTGACAGATTAAAACAAGTCCTTTTTGAAGACAATCACATCTCCTTATACCCCTTATCTGTTGAAATTTTATGTGCCAATGTAATGGTTGTGTGACATAAAGACAAAGGGAGAAAGTCCACAAAACATTTAACACTGATCTTAACCAATCCCTTGTTACACTCTTAATAGCAATACTTATCTGCACAAAGGTTGTTATTGTTCCAGAGGGAGTGACAGCAGCAGGGTATGCTGGAAGTCTTGGGTTTGAGTCCCATTTGAAAGCAAATATCATCCTTTCACTTGTATGACCAAGCAAATGATTTTCATGATCTGCAGCACTAAGGATATGCAGAGAAACCTTCCTAGTGGCTTCCCTTATTCAGTGCTTCAAGAACATTCATGATACCACAGCATTTTGATGCATGCTTTTCAAATGTCTCTGATTTGGCAAGATGGTCTATATTTTCCCACAAAACCTTGTTGCCCTTCAAAAATTCAATAATTTTCTGGCAAATATTTGAGGATTGCAGTTACAAGACAGTGCAAGACATTAAAGCTTTATTTTTCATCATAACACCCATGTTAGTGCAAATCGTGTTACTTTATGAACTTTCTTAATGAATAAAATACAATTTAGAAATGCTTCTGATCTGAGGATTCATATTTTTTCTTTGTCCCCAGATTCCCATGCTAAGAAGGTGAGAACTATTTCTAGAGGCATACATTTATTTTCTTTTTCCATATCTTTATAACAGAGCCTTATCAGTTATATTAGTACATTAAAATTTACATTTCATTTTCATTGTGAGACACCTAAGTAAATAATTATAGTATTTGACAGAAAGTGACAATTCTGTTGCTTTTCACCAGAGTTCTGGACACATGGTGAGATGTAATTATTAGTTATATTATACTTAAATACAGTAGTGGCTGGTGACTTCAAATCAAAGGGGGGCTGCAGGAGACAGCTGAATGGGTGGAGCCAATGAGAAGGGGTGTGGCCAACTAGAAAGGGGTAGAACTAACCTAAAAAACACAAAAACCGGGACTTTAATTAAATACGCTGCCCTGGGTGCCATTTGAGAGTCCAATCAAGACAAAATGAATTGTAGAAGAAAAAAAAATTTAAATGCATTGGCTACATGACAGTTTACTTAATATCTAGATGGAAATGAAAAGGTTGTGAAGCATGAAAAAATAAGTTATTTTTTAAATACATTATTGGAATGCCAGTCAAAATCAAGTATAAGAAAAATAAGCAGCACTCAACTCAAACCACTTCTGCTTGCACTGCAGTTTTAATTATAATTTATATTCAGCTTTATAAAAGTACAAAGTAACATGCGGAAAGTTGCAATCTCTGTGATACCCCCACTTGCAAAAATGTTTCTTATCCAAAAAAGACCTGCTGCCTAACAACAACTATTTACTTGTTTCATGGGGAAAATATGATCAAAGTAAAAAATGAACAGCAAACAAGAAACAAGCTCAAGATAAATTGCTTAAAGGATTACTGCACAGGTTATGGACCACACATGATAGATTGGCATTCTTTTTAGTTTACGGGTAAAGCCTGCAAAGATGACTGCAAGTCTCCAACAAATGTAATGAACTTCTGAAAATACTGTAATTCTGTCCTTTATTACAAATACTGTCATATGCATTTCAGTACCTAAGGCTTATACATTATCTAGTTATGTAAATATTCTCTGCATGACAACATCAAAAAGGCTTTCAATGTTAGTAATTCTTTAACAGTATGCTTATTAAAGTATCTTACAGGCTCAAACAAGCTTACCTAATGTTAAAGCATTGCAACTTAAACACAGAGCAACAGGCACCACAACAACATGCATTTTTTGAATAAGAAGAAGCATAAATCAACAGTATAAAAATATGACAGAAAACCAGAACATTCTGCAAAATCAAGAACAAATGAAAAGCCACTGTAGTACTTGTGTCTACCTTAGATGGGGGATACTCTGCACATTTACACTACATAACTGCTCCTTACCTTGCTTGGACACATCCAGAGTCACTACATGGGGGAGTGTGGTGCAACAAGTATGTCACAATTTGAAATGTCTCTAGCTGATGGTGATGGCCCCCCTGTCACATTTGTCATACCTCTCAGCCTCAGAGCAAGAAATCTGGACAAAGCCATAAACAGAAGTGGAACAAAGGCCCAAAAATAAGGACAAATTTTAACCATTGCTCTTATAAACTTAGAAAGATAATAGTAGGTCTTGCATTAGTATGGATTTTCTGAAGGATTTGAAATCTGAAACTCAAATGTCTGTCATTTTCTAACTTCAATCTTTAATGATTTGCCACTAATTTGCCAGAAAACCACAATTTTATGAAAAATGGACCACAAATCTGATGCAAAAATATAACATAGCCATACAACACAGCTAGGAACCTGTCAAAGAAGGGATACTTTTTTAATATTAGTACTGTTAACTTGAGCAGCTGACAAAATAAGAGAATTTACATGCATTTTTGAAATTAAAAGTAATCTATAACTGATCATTACAATTATTAATTAATTGTAAACCTTCCACATTTTCTTCCAAATTTGCCATTTTGCGGAGGGATTATTAGGGGGAGTGCAACATTTTGAGCCAAAATTGGAGACAGTTGAGAGGTTTGGATATACCTAATTCTATAAAGCGATTTATTTGCAAATACCTCTCAACCTCTTAACACACAAAATCTGTACAAGGCCAAATATATTGGGGGAACATACAAACAGTACTAAAAATTGCTCTTGTATAAACTTAGACAGTTGACAGAACAACAGGTCTTGCTTTAGCATGCATTTTTCTGAAGAGTATGAAGTCTGAAACTCAATGTATGTCATTATTTAGTGACTTCATTCCTAAATGATTTGGCAGAAAACCACAAATTTTATGAGGAAAAAACCAAAAATAAGAAGCAAAAATCTATTCATTCTGCAAAAATCTGGACAGTTAAGAGTTATAGTTCAGCCAGGGCTGTCTGAGTTTGTCGCCATTTCCCTTCAAAAAATCATGGTCGAATGGGGCCTTCCCCCTGCAGCTTTTCCAGTGTCCCATTACTTGGCTGTTTTGCCCCATTTACCATAAACATTGTAATGTGCATACTACTTTACTTCTACGATGACTTGGATTTCATTTAAAAGTTTTATTTTACATTTTACATCACAAACACTAATAGACATCTGCTAAACAAAGCAATGTAGTCTCACAATGAAAATAGACTTAGCATTACAACTTCTCTGCCCTTGAAACTTACATTCATTTAAACAGCATTGAAACCCACATTCAAAGAAAACACATATGGCCAGTGGCAGATAAAGATTAACTCTGGGCTGTTTTCAAATCATAGGCCCCTTGCACAGGAAACATACATGTCTTCTTTGATACACCTTCCTGATTGTATTAAATTATATTCCTTGTATAATACAGTTCAGTTGTTAGACTGAATTTTAAATTTATTGTTTTGAACATTTGTCCAGTAAACAATGAAACAAAATGCATGCACCAATAATGACAAAACTGCCCAGTTCAGAAAATTTCCATCATAAAAGTCTACTCAAACTTCTGCAATCCACCAGTATCAGTAAATATGCACAATCTCTGCAGAAGTAAAAGTCATCTAAATAATTCCACATTAAAGAGATCTGTAACTAATGAAGAGGTTGCTGCTAGCAAACAACTTTATATTTCATTGTTTCATCTACAAATAAAGTGCCTGTTGCCCTTGAGGAATAAATTGCCCATGTTACATTAATCTCCCTTACATCCATTCTTCTTTTCCTACCCTACACCACCTCCCTACATACTATATTCCACTCCCCAACTTCAACATTTTTCACATCACCCATTGCACCCCACACTGATATGAATAGTTTATTTATTTATTTATTTATTTATTTATTATTTATTTGCGGTTTGTTTTCCAGGATAGTCCGTTGGGCTACAAGGTGCCCATTTTCAATGGAGTTCTGAGGAGAAAAGTTCCAGAGAAATACAAATACATAGTACAGAAAGAGCACAAATCCATAATATACATTTCAATTAAATGTTAAATACATATTTTGTGTAGTACAAACCCATATTGCACAATTCAAATAGATGTTACATAATACAGAAATAAAAAAAAAGAGTTTCATTAGGAAAATTACATCAGGTTAATTCAGTAGTAGTTTTTTTTTTAGGGAATTACAATGAGGTAATTTTTTTAGTCATTGGTCGAATATGTCTCAAGGGATATAAGACTTTAGGAGGTAGTGACAGGCAACAAAGTTTGGAAAGTTAGGAAGAACGTGTGGTAGAATTACTTTGGATGAGAGCAGGAGCATTTCCATTGTTTCTCTGACATCTCACCCACTTTATTCAACTTCCATACTTGGCACATTACAAAGATTAGATCCTTTGTCATCATAATCAAACTAAAATTAATTAAGAGCCCCCACCATAGGCCTCTATTCATTACTCAACATCCCTCCATAATTACATGTCACTACCAGGCCCTCTCTCTATGTAGTGATATTCACCCCAACCCTGGACCAATCAACCATTCTGCCCAAAACCTTTCTTCTAGTGCCAAGAACCCCTGCTTCACTACACTTAACGTATGTAGTATCTGTAACAAAACCACTGGATTCCATGCCTGGCTCTCTCACTACTCCTCAGATATTGTAACAGTCACAGAGACCTGGCTAAAAACACATATTGCTAACACTGAAATAATCCCTCCAGGATGTAATATACATAGAAATGACAAGCTACATAAAAAAGGTGGCATTTGGAGATATGGAATTATTGCTAGTTAACCTTCACATCAACAACAGAAAACAATTATGTATTGTTGTACTCTATATACCGCCAGGTCAAAACATACCTACTGTGGAAGATCTACTATCATGGACCACCCTCAATATATCAAATTAAACCTTTATTCTTGGCGACACAAATATAAACTGGCAAACTCTCATCTCTGACTCCCCAGTAAATAGTATTAACTTGCACAGATTTACTCAAGTCTTCTCTAAACAAACTCATAAGGTAAAAAAAACAAATAGAATCAACTCTAGACTGGATACTCATTTCACACCCTCAAAGATTCACCAAGGCAGGGACCCTACCCAATACCTTTAGTGACCATCTTCCTGCCTATACCCATAGAACCCAACTTCAAATAGACAAACAGCATTGTCTAAGAACAACTAGGGATCTTACACATTTCAATGAACAACTATTCTTAGAGTCTGTAAAAACCCACAACTGGTCCCCTACCAAATTTCTCTCACTGGATGAAGCAGTCAACTACTTCAATAAAGTCTTTTTAGATATTTTAAATGGCCTTGCCCTCACAGTACCAAAAGATTAAAGCCTAACCATGCCCCATGGCTAACTAAACAAACTAAACAGTTACTTACCTCCAGGGATAAAGCCTGGAAGGAATGGCAGAGAAATAGAACCCCACAACTTGAATTCAGATACAAACAACTCCATAGCAATGCCAAAAAGCAAGTCATCAATGATAAAAAAGCTATTTCTCCACTAAACTCACTACCCAACAAAATAACACCAAATTGTTCTGGAACTCTGTTTCATCTCTCCTAAATCCTGGTGTTCAACACAGCCCCTCTCCATCTCCTGAAGAAAACCCTCAAGAAACTACCCAAGCCTTCAATTCTCATTTTATTGATACTACCCAAAAACTTGTTAATGATTTCTCTCTACAAACTAACAAAAGTATAATTGGCAACATAAACGACAATACACTCTCTAACCACTCCCCACACATCAATTGCAATTCCAGCAAAAAGCCATCCACTCCTCTATTTACATTACAACCAGTACCCACCTATCTAGTTCGTAAACTGCTCTCAAAACTAAAACCATGCTCCCCCTCTTCTGATGGAGTCCCAGCTGAATACTTAAAACTTGCAGCAGATTCTATAGTTCTTCCAATTAACATTCTCATTAACTGATCAATCTCTGAATCATATATCCCACAACTATGGAAAAACTCAATTATTACGCCCCTTCACAAAGGTGGTAACACCAGTGATCTATCTGATTACCGGCCCATCTCCATACTTTCACCTCTATCTAAAATTCTAAAAAAGTGTATTCATTCTCAATTGCTAAAACATCTCACAGAAAATAACCTACTCACACCCAACCAACATGGTTTTTAGCCAGCACACAGCACAACAGCCTTACTGTCATTTACCAATGGTATACAAAGCTCTTGATGCAGGCCTACTAACATCAGTGATCCTACTAGACCTATCAAAAGCTTTTGATACAGTGTCCCACTCAAAACTACTTTTATAATTTAAGACCATAAACTGCTCCCCACACACTCTAACCTGGTTCCATAACTAACTAATCAACAGAAAACAATCTGTTAGATGGCAAAGTAAGCAATCCGATTACCTGTTCAACAACACAGGTGTTCCCCAAGGGTCTATTCTTGGGCCCTTGCTTTTTGACATATTTATTAATAATCTCCATAAAGCATCCCTGCAAAGTACACTCATTCAATACGCAGGTGATTCAACTATAATTACATCCTCTTACAACACCTCAGATCTCCTAAAGGTAACACAAAATGCATTTACTTCCATCAAAGCCTGGCCTAACGAAGCTCAACTGCTACTTAATTCCAAAAAATCAAATCTTTTACTCTTCACAACCAAAGTTCTAACTCTAGCCTTTAAAATATTCTCTCAAAACAATACAGAAATTGAAATTGTAAAAACAGCCAAACTACTTGGCATCACTATTGATGACAAACTATCCTTTGAGAATTATATACTCAGCCAAATCAAAAAGACCCATTTTAAGCTTGGCAAACTCTATAGGTATACACTCTATTTGGACACGTCTTCCAAGCTGAAACTAGCTAATAGTGTACTTCTATTTCCCTCCTCTATGGTTGCCCCATGTTTACTAACCTACACATATCTCTCCTTAACACACTGCAGTTGTGCTACTATAAAATAGCCAAGTTTTCTCCAAAATGCTAACTCGCATACATCATTGCCTGGCCATTAAATCTATAAACTGGTTTGAGTTCCCTCATTACCTACATTACTCCCAACTTACTCTCACCACAAACTACTAAACAATCCAAACTTCTGTCTATCCCTTCAAACTATAATACAAACACACACCCCTACTCAGCATCTTAGGTCCTCTAACAAACAACTCTTAACCATAACTAAACCCAACAAAAGAGCTGGACAGTGTCTCTATTCCCATGCCATTGCCAAACATTGGAATGCACTCCCTCTCTCTGTTACTCAACTAGACTCTTTAAAAACATTTAAATTTGCACTAAAAGAACACTATCTCAATAACCTTATCTGTTCTTGTAGTAATATGGTTAAACCACCTTAAATGTTTTGGCCACTATACACTACAAATTCTTTTGGTAACTTAATATAGTTGCAATTTTACACTATCTGTCTTCGTATCCAATCTATCTTGCTTTATTTATGTGGCTGAATAAACAGAATTTGATTAAACAGTATTCTTACTTCTGAGAATATACAATCAAAATTACAAAAAAATTTAACACACTGGGTTTATTTTCTTGTATTGTATACCTCTATAATATGTATTTGTCTTGTGTATCTACGTCAATTTGCATTATTTAAAAACTTTCTTGACTTTCAAAGTTAAGATGATGTTATGTAAAAATTTCTGTGAATGTATGGCACTTTTCTCCCTGGGCCTCTACTGAAAATGGGACGCTGGGCCCAGTGGACTTTCCCGGTTAACAAATGTCAATAAATAAATAAATAATAAATAAATGATAAGCTAGTAATGTTGCAATAGGGAATGGATGGCAAACTGATAACAGGTTCATCATTACTAGGTATCTCTGCCAAAGAGGACATTCTCAGGACTGCAGCATCCACCTCCTTTAAAAGTACAACACAATACAGTCTCAGCAATGCATCTTTATATTGTGGGAGTAGAACCCACAGCCTTCTGCATCAAAAGCAAGCACACTCCCTGTTGTGCTATTAACAATGCAAGCTGACTCACCATAAGCAGCACTAAACTTCTCTTCAAGCTCTCAGCTCCTTGTAAAATCCACTCAACACTCAACTGTATCTCTCAACTTTGAAGCACAAGAAATCTGGAAAAAGCCAACATTTATTGTGGGGGAACAAAAGCCCAGCAACTAGGGACACATTTTAAACATTGCTTGTATAATCTTGGAAAGTAGCTAGAATAAAATGCTGTAGTACCACCATGCGTTTCACTGCCAGGACTTGAACCTAGGACCCTGTGCAGTACAGTCAGAGTAACATACCACTATGCCAACTCAGCTATTTCTTGAAAGGCAGGTAGTATGAAAGTTAAATGGCTATCATTTAGTGAATTCAGTTCTCATCACAGCTCTCATCCTCTTAGCAAAAAACACCTAGACAAAGCCAATAATGGGGGAATACAGCTCCCAAACATATTCAGTGAATTCAGTTCTCGCCATAGCTCTTAACCTCTTAGAACAAAAAACCTGGACAAAGCCAATAATGGGGGAATACAGCCCTAAATAGGAACAAATTTCAATCTTATAAACAGAAAATTACTAGAATAAAAGGTTTTGTGTTACCATATACTTTCTGAAGAATATGAAGTCTGAAATTCAAATGCTTGTCATTATTTAGTGAATTCAAAATCCAGAAAACCACAAATTTCACAAGAACAAAAATATGAGGCTAAAGTTTTACAAGTGGTGGTGGGTAGGGAATTCAAGCTCTTGCTACCTGCTCCCAAAGTACAAGGTTTGAGTCTAGCCACCTGGTATAGTTCCTGAGTTCTCTCTAGCCATCAGGTATATTTAACTGCAGCGTTTTACACACACACACACACACACACACACACACACACACACACACACACACACATAATGTGTGTGTCCATATGTGTATATGCAGAATGAGAGAGATATGCACACACATACACACACACTCACAACCAGAAATGTAGTTGTACTGTCATTTTGTTTTAGTGAACGGTCTTCAGAAAAAAATAATAATAATAATTACTATTATTATTGTTGTTTTTTGTAATTTTTGTTTTTTTAGCTGTATTTAGCAGAAGGCTAAGAACTTTCCTTTCATATGTAAATAAGGGTCTAAGTGAATACTTCAAATACTGGTAATAAAGAGACTGAAAATCCAATGTGACGATATCAAATATGATTTTGTGTGAGATGCAAAGTCTGGGAGACAACAGGCCATAATGCTAGTGCCAACTTCCAGTCAGTTCAGAAACAGGGCTCCAAGGAGACCTCCTGAATAATTAATGAGTGGGATTTGCTTGTCTGCTTTGCACAGTCTTTCCTCAGTGAGCAATTTCATGGTCCCAGCAACTTGACATGGCAAAGACATCAGTTTAAGGGCATGATTCTCTTTAAGGAGGAAAAATGATATGATGAAAAAAAAAAAAAAAAAAAAAAACAGTTGACAGTTCTAACTCATGCTACCAGCTAAAACAATTTACAAATATCACTTGGGGGCATGCAGTGTACATTTTCTAAAAGGTAACTGTATGGAGTGCCATATTCCTAAATGTACTGTTCTGAGGTTTACCTGCAGCTTAGTAATTCTTTTTTTTTTCAGGTTCTGAATCATTTGCTTTAGATGAAATCTTAGTCTAGAAGTTTTTTAACATACTGCGAAATGTTGGTTTATGCTTAGTTACCACTAATTATTGAGGCTGAGTACAAGTGATTATGAAGCCAACCCTGAAATCCAGGCCTGCATTAAATCTAAAATTCTGAATAAATCATAATGTGGGCAAAGAAAATGCTCTCATTTAATATTCTCATATTTAATGACCCAGGTTCCTCGCTATCTTCAGTGATCTGTGCATAATAGTGCTACAGACACTGTAAGATAATGTAAGATTTGAACCTGTATTATTTTGACTTATGTATTTATTTATTTATTTTTTTGAGCAGATGGCTGGTAGAAACTAATTTTACTTAGGATGTCAATGCCATTGACACAGTAACTTAGTTCATGGAACTGGGCAACAGCATATACTAGTAGATCTGAGTTGAGTAACTGGGAAATTAATTCCGAAGTTAATCAGACTATACGCACAATGCCTGCAGTTGATCTAAAATGGATTTGGACAGCCTTCAGTAATGAAGATTAGTGTTCTGAGTCAATGAACAATACCTAAATACACCTGGCATTTTAGAAGACAAATTGCTCAGGCTCTCTGAAGCCTGTCTTGTAAAAAAGGGAAGTTGTTTTTTTGCAGGTTAATTGGAGATGGCAGGTTGCCTCTGAATGGAGTCAGTATGTCTGTCAGAGAAGCTTTAACAGATACCTCGGGTGATTTGAAACATGGTCTTTGGCTGTTGTTGTATAGTGAAAGGAAAGCACAACCCAAGATAATTGCAAGAAATGTGCAGCTTCTGCATTAGGCTGAATGATATGCCTCCGTAATCCTTTGTTTTAGTTTCTGGCTAAACATGTTGAATTCTGGGATTTAAACTGGGCTATATTTTTCTGAAAAATGTTTCTCATGTCTTAAAACATATATACTGGTCACTTTGGACATTAATAGCTACTTAGATACTATTGCTTGATAAAGCGACTTGTTTATATTGTGCTGAGACAGGCTATCAGATTTCCAGTGTCACACAAGTTCTAAACTACATGAGCTAGGTAATTGAAATGATACATTATCTGCCATTCTGGTCTACTTTAAATGCTTGATTTTTTTTTCCTGCTTTTAAAGTTTTTGTTCAAGTAGATAAATTGTTATTTTAATGTCAGAGACTTATCCATGATGGGTACAAAAATGCAGAAAGAGGGCTCCCATAATGTGTTTTCTCTATCTGTTTGCATTTAAAAATGAAAATAACTAAAACAAACAATGTGAGAAAAGTATGAATAATTCTTAACAGCATGATGAAACTTAAAAATTTCTCAGTTCTCTTGCCTCTGCCTGATTTTTGTTTCATTCAGACCAATGTTTTCTGACTCACAGCAACAATTGAAAATAATGTCTACAAAATGTTTACTTCATTTCCGACATGTATGACAAAAGTCTACCAAGTCTTTCCTTAGAAAGTAACCACCAGCTCTTATGTTACTCTTTAAGAACATGAATCTCTGTGATGAAATCCTGTCATCTATTCTCCTACATCATGCCTCAACTGGAGGTGATAATATAGCAATAACCCACGCCTGGGTGTGGGTAATGCGGGATTTACCCACAGTTGGCGTGGGTAAATCCCACATTACCCACACCCACACCCAGAAGTGGGTTATTGCTATTATACTATGACATTATTTAAGAAAAGAAATAATTACTTTTCTTAAATAATGGCATTGTATAATGCCTCTTTGCTGCCCTTCCGCGGCTGTCTGGTATCATGAAGTTCTGATGTACTGCGCATGTCTGCAGTACATCAGAGCTGTCAAAAGCAATGGAGAAAGCAAGATCTCCGTTGCTTTTTACTGTTTTGCTATGTTAAATGGGTTTAACATAGCGAGACAGCTTTAAAATAAGCAACTGAGATGTCCGTTGCTTATTTTAAAGCTGTCTCGCTATGTTAAACCCATTTAACATAGTGAGACAGTAAAAAGCAATGGAGATCTTGCTTTCTCCGTTGCTTTTTTTTTTAAACCTGTCTCGCTATGTTAAATGGGTTTAACATAGCGAGACAGCTTTAAAATAAGCAACGGAGATCTCCGTTGCTTATTTTAAAGCTGTCTCGCTATGTTAAACTCTTAACAGCATGATGAAACTTAAGACTCTTTTAACATAGCGAGACAGTGATGTTCTTCATTCCACATTGCTGCAGTCCTAACTATTGGGTAGTCCGCTGTCCAGTCGGCCCGAATACCAAAGTATATGGCTGACGTCGGTCACGGCGCATTAGACTGACGTCAGTACGTCAGGGTACTAATGCGCATGACCGACGTCATATCAGTCTTTTTGCCGCATGGTCCGATGCAGAAGCAATTTTGCGAGTGCAGGTTGGCGTTCTGAAAGTTTCTGAAGTCAGAGTTTCAGACCGAATCAAAGTTGGCTAAGTACCCGTTGGGAATATTTTGGTTTTTTCTTGCCTCAGTATTTAACCGGATGTCAGAAAAAGTGAATAACTGTATTTCTTGTGGGAAACAGATACCTCATAGGGATTACCATACTTTGTGTATACCTTGTTTAGGGCCTGAGCACGACGTTGTTGGATGCCGCTCTTGTGCTAGATTTAACAAACGCACTATTAAGAGAAGGTTAGACTGTGCTAGGTTGGTTTTTGGGAAGCGTTGTAATTATAAAATGCCGTCGGATGCTCCGACGCCCGCTTCGGCCAAAAAAGCGCAAGGACAAAACTGCAAAGCCCAGAGTGGAAGAACCGACAGTCCCAGACGTCGGTCCTTTAGAAGGCTCAGTGGAGCCGGAGGTTTTGCCAGGAATTTCTTTGGAGTCTCAGGGAGAGACTATACTGTTACAGGATGTATCCTCTCAGGAAGTAGGCCAGGCTGAGGGGGCTTCTCAGGTGGCTGTTCTTCCCTCTCTTCCTAAGGTGGTTAGAGCCTCCCCTTCTGTTTCCAAGGCTTCTTTGAGGGGCAGGCCAAGTTTAGCTTCAGGGGGGATTTCTCCTAGTACTTCAGGGTCTTTACCTAAGAAACATATGCTTAAAATGGCAGAGGATTTGATTACTATGATTAGAGGTTCTATGCCCCCTCCTGATAAGAGGCCTAGGGTGGAACCTGTGTTTGAGAGTTTTGAGCAATGTTCGGAGGCTTCTGAGTCTTCGGCTGAAGACTTGCAGGAGTATCCTCCTTATTCTGATTCTGATGTGGATGATTCTACTCCTTCAGCTTCTCCTCCTGAGGATTTTTCATTTTCAGAGACTCTGCATTCCATGAGGGAGCATTTTAAATGGGAAGGTCAAGATTTCTCTGCTTCCAGAAAGAGGCTTAGGGAATTCTTGTTTTTTACCCCAGCATAGGCCTTTAGCTACCCCTCTTGTTCTGATTGTGGGGGAAGATGTTTTGCAGAGGCTTCCTTGAATCCTGATTCTCTGCCTCCTGCCCCAGTTAAACCGGATAGGTACTACAGGGTGCCTGAAGCTCATAAGTATCTTTTTAAGAGTCCTAGGGCAGACCCGGAAACTGTCTCTCAGGGGCCTAAAGGTGTGAAGGCCTCTGTTGTTAAAAATCCTGTTCCTCCTGATAAAGAGGCAAGGGCTTTGGATAGATGGGGAAAGAAAGTGTATACTTCTTCCACTTTAGCCATGAGGGCGTTGAATTGTCAGTTTCACATGTTAAAATATCAGAATTATCTCCTTTCCCAGTTGAAATCTAAGGTGGATGCTCTGGCGGAAGGTATTGAGTGTAAAGAGTTGCAGGATTTAGTTCATATGTCTGAACAGGTGGGTAAACATTCCTTGCAGTGTGGTTTTGATGCTGTGCAGGCCTCCTCGAGGGTGGCTGCCACTGGTTCTGTTCTTCGTAGGCACGCCTGGTTGAGAGATCAGAATTTAGCTGAGCATGTTAAAACAAGGATTTTGGATGCTCCTTTACAGTCTGATGTGTTGTTTGGTTCGCCTGTGGAAGCAGTTTTAAAGAAAATGGAGGACAAGGCTAAGTCTATGCAGACTGTTAAGGATTTTTTGCAGGTGCAGCCTCCGGTTTAGTAGAAATTGGCCTACTAAGGGTTGGACTTATCCTGCTTATGATTCCCAGTCTAGGGGTAGGTCTAGACGTGGTAGGGGCAGAGCTCAAGGTTCTTTTAGGCCTAGGACAGGGAGTTCCCCTGCTCAGACTTCTGGTGAGGGCAGGGGTCAGTCCTTTCGTAAGCAGACCCAATGACCTGCCTTTTCAGCTGCCAGTACTTTCTCGCCTGGCAGCACCCTTGGGAGGAAGGCTGTCTCTTTTCAAAGAAAATTGGGATTTAATTACCCAAGACAGATGGGTTCTGGATATCATTCACCACGGTTACAGGTTTTATTTCCATACCTTGCCTCCTTTCAAAGGCATGCCAGACATTCCTCCTCTGCAAAGGACAGAGGCTCACAAGCAAATTTCTCTGTTGCTCGGAATAGGGGCCATTCAGCCAGTTCCTGTGCCAGAAAGGGGCCTAGGATTTTATTCTCGCCTGTTCCTAGTACCAAAGAAGGGGAACACGTGGAGACCAATTTTGGATTTATCTATCCTCAACACTTATCTGGACATTCCCAAGTTCAAAATGTTGACGTTACAACAGCTTTTACCTCTGCTGGGCAAAGATCACTGGATGGTAACTTTAGATCTCAAGGAAGCTTACCTTCATGTGCCAATAAGACTAAGTTGCAGGAAGTATCTGCGTTTCGAGCTGGAAATTCTCATTATCAGTTCTCTGCGTTGCCCTTTGGCTTATCTACTGCGCCCAGAGTATTCACAAAGGTTCTGGCTCCAGTGATAGCTTACTTCAGGCTAAAAGGACTTCAAATCTATCCTTACTTGGACGACTGCCTGATTCTGGCTCAAGAAAAGGAAGACCTTCTACAGCATTTGGAATATGTCATAGCAGTGCTAAGATGCCTAGGGTATTCTGTGAACGAAATAAAGTCCAGTCTAGTACCCTCTCAAGACATGTGCTTTCTGGGTGTGAGACTGAATACAGCAGCCCAGATGGCCTTTTTAACCCCGGACAAACAAAAGAGTCTTTCCTTTACTTCCATCAACTATCTCTTCAGTCCGGGCTGACTGCAAGGACAGTCCTTCAAGCCTTAGGGTTCATGGCATCTTGTATTCTGGTGCTTCCCAATGCCAAACTGCATATGAGGAAGCTACAATGGTATCTCAAAAATCTGTGGACACAGCACTGCCAGGATTTGGACACTGTCATTCAAATAATACCTTGCATTCAAAAGGAATTTTTGTGGTGGGCTCAGGAATGTCACCTAAACAAGGGACTCTCTGTGACCCGGCCAGAGGCGAGTCAGATTCTAACGACATATGCCTCAGACATTGCTTGGGGAGCTCATCTAAATGGAAAGTGGATACAAGACAAGTGGCCTGCCAGACTACAGCATCTACATATCAACATGAAAGAGATGTTAGCAGTCCAGTTTGCATTAATGGCTTTCAAGGAGTTACTTCTTCCAGGGCAGGTGTTGATTCTAACAGACAACACAACTGTCATGTGGTACATCAACAAGCAAGGGGAACACATTCTTACCCATTGTGCAGGCAAGCAATGATTTTATGGGAGACTGCTCAGCTTGCATCTAACTCTTCAGGCAAGGTTTCTGCCGAGCACAGAACTCCCTAGCAGATGTGTTAAGCAGACAAATCATGGATCCCCACGAGTGGAAACTGGATCTTCATGTATTTCAAAATTGACAGTGTCATGGGGAACTCCAGACATAGATCTGTTAAACTTCTCCGCTAAACCACCAGCTGCCAAAGTTTTGCACAAGGATTTCATCACACAGCTTGGAAAATGGATGCTCTTTCTTTCAGTTGGAAAAATCTTCATGTGTATGCTTTTCCACCTCTGCCTCTTCTCCCAAAGGTGCTTCTAAAGGTCAGACAAGACAAGCCAAGGATGATTTTAATAGCTCCAGATTGGCCTCGGCAGCACTGGTACCCATTACTGAGGAGTCTGGTAAGGAAGCCTCCATGGCCTTTACCCTTGATTCCACACCTGTTGTCTCAGAGGGACGGTCGTCTGCTCAATGTCAAGCTTCACTCTCTTCATCTAACAGCCTGGCATATTCTGTTTTGAAAGACAGCAGGTATCAGCTTCCTCAACAAGTTTTAAATGTGATTATGGAAGCCAGAAGACCTAGTACAAGGAAAGTGTATGCAGAAAAATGGAAGAGATTTTTATTTTGGACTGCAGCAAAGAATTTGGAGATTTCTGAGCCTAATTTGAGTGTGGCTCTTCAATATCTTACTGAGTTATTGGACAAAGGTTTGTCTTTCTCTTCCATTAAGATTCATGCTGCAGCAATTTCAGCTCACTATGATTGTGACCCACCATTGTTTTCACATCCTTTGTTCAAGCAATTTCTTAGAGGGGCAAAGAATATAAGACCCCGTAGAGCTCCTACTCCTGCTTGGGACCTCAATTTTGTGTTGGAGAAACTTACTCTACAACCTTTTGAGCCTCGGCTACTGCTGAACTGAAATACTTGTCATGGAAGACTGCTTTTTGTTGGCCATTACTTCTGCTAGAAGGGTTTCTGAGTTGCAGGCCCTTATGGCGGTTGAGCCTTTTTGATTTTCATAAGGATAGGGTATCATTACGTACTAATCCTTCCTTTATGCCTAAGGTGGTTTCTAGTGTGGCTTTAAACCAAACTATTCATTTGCCTACTTTTTATGCAGATCCCCAAAATAAGGGGAAAAGATTTTGCACACTTTAGATGTACACAGGCAATTGCGTTATTATTTAAGCAGGACTAAGGATTTTAGGCAATCTCAGCAGTTGTTTGTTTCTTTTGCTTTGAGTTCAGGGCAAGCCTGTGTCAAAACAAACTATTTCTAGGTGGATTGGGTTTTGCATTGCATTTTGTTATTCCCATCATGGCAAGGAGATTCCAGCTGGGATTAGGCCTCATTCCACTAGGGCTACTGCCACTTCAACAGCATTTCTGAGGGGGTGGCAACTAAGGATATTTTGGAGGCAGCTACTTGGAGTTCAGTGCATACTTTCTCTAAGCATTACCACCTTCCTCTCTACTCTAAGTCTAGGGCTGGTTTTGCCACAGCTATTTTGCAAGGCATGTTATCAGCTCCTGCTTCCTTATGATTTGCCAGCCTCCCTTACCTCTGCTTTGGGATTCTACCCAATAGTTAGGACTGCAGCAATGTGGAATGAAGAACATAGTACAGTTTTGTACCTACCATAAATGTAGATGTTCGAGGATCCACATTGCTGCAGTCCAATTTACCCTCCCTCCTTCCCCTCTGTGTTTAGGGGTGGTTGTGTAGGTGAGATTATATTCTGGTACCTTTGCATATTTTGTATATATTTTTGGTGCAGGTATGTTTGGTGTTTTTGGTTTTGGCCTTGTCTTTTTAGGGTCTTCTGACATCTGGGGCAAGAAAAGACTGAGGATATGACGTCGGTCATGCGCATTAGTACCCTGGCGTACTGACGTCAGTCTAATGCGCCGTGACCGGCGTCAGCCATATACTTTGGTATTCGGGCCGACTGGACAGCGGACTACCCAATAGTTAGGACTGCAGCAATGTGGATCCTCGAACATCTACATTTATTGTAGGTACAAAACTGTACTTTTTAAAAGAGACTTATACTAATGGAAAAAGTCCGGGCCACCGGACCTTTTTCCATTAGTATAAGTCGATTTACAACGTGCACGCTGGCCAATCAGCGTGCACGTTTTGGAATATTAATGGGGGGTCATGGTATAATGGATTATTAATATTTCTTTTTACAATAATGCTTGCACATCTTAGATTTTTTTCTAACAATGTACAATTGCTTGCATATGATTTCCCACTTATTTAAGATGAAGCAATTTTCTGCCTAGCTTTCCCTAATGAAAATTATTCTCATTATATTACCCCATTTTGTCTGCATAATGCAAAACATGTTATTCAGAAATATGACTGGGCAACTTTTTCTTACCATTTATCTATTTGATAGAACATAGATTATTTCTAGCATTTACTCTCCAGCCCTGCTAAGAAAGTTCAGCAAACGATCAGATGATCGAACGCTGTTAGTTCGAACACTGTGTCGAACCGGCAAAATAGCAAACGGCCGGAACAGCAAATTTTTTCCCAGGGAAAGAAATCGCTGAGCCAGCCGTCTGGGTTGTGCCATTTCCTCCACTGTAGTGCGATCTCGGAGTTGGTATATTTAAGTAGGGGGGGCCAAGCCTCCCACTTTAGGGAGTGTTTAGTGTTTTGTTTTTTTTTTTGTTTTTTTTTTGGGAACAGCATTTTTTTTTTCCCTGAGAAAAATATCGCTGTTCTGGTTGTTCGTTGTTTTGAGTATTCGAGATTTAGGGGTCGATATAACAATGTTAGATCATCTGATTATTTGTTGTTATAATATAGACCCCTAAGAAATCCCTTATCCAATTTCAAACCTTTCTTATATTACGGCATAATTTTTGACTCTATAAACCTTTCATGAATGCTGTCCCAACTACCAATCACAATATTATGAAATAAAATTTCCTTGCATTACTCCTTAAACAGTGTTTTTATTCATCCAGTTATTTATTTTATTTTAAGGTAGTACTACTATCATGCATTGATTTATATGCTGTTGAAGTTACAGATGGATGAATGTATAGTGAGGGTGCTGACTGTGGTGTGTTTATCCATGAGTAGCAAAGTCAGACCAGAAATATGAAGCACAAGTGGCTGACAGAGCAGTGAGCAAATACTGCGCTACCAACACCTCAACGTTAATTATTGCCATTGCACTGCGATGAGCAAATGCTATGCTACCAACACCTCAACATTAATTATTGCTATTACACGTCATGAACAAATACTATGCTACCAACACCTCATCATTAATTATTGCTATAACACCACAGTCAGCAAGTACTATGCTACCAACACCTCGGCGTTAATTATTGCTATTACATCACAATGAGAAATATTATGTACCAAAACCTCAACATTAATTATTGCTATTACACCGTCTCCAACTTTTAAACATAGGATGTTCATCGTGTTTCACTGTTGCAGTCATTACACTTGGGTTATCCTGCTGGCAGGCTACCTGCAGTCGGCCTGAATTCTAAAGTCCTGGTCCAGCGTCGGTTGCTATCTCCTCTTCCCTGACGTCAGTGCGCCAGGGGTATATAAGATGCAGCCAATGCCATTTTCTTCTGTCTTTCTTGCTGCGCGCTGCCCGAAGCAAAAGCAGTTCGCAAGTGCCGATTGGCCGACTCCTGAGATTTTTGAAATTGAATTTCAGATCCAAAGTCTTCAATAAAGCTAAGTACCCCATTGGGGAAACTTTTTTCTTGCTCCAGACTGATGTCAGAAAAAGTTAACAATTGTATTTCTTGTGGGAAGCAAATACCTCATCAGGATTTTCATTCTTTCTGTATTCCTTGCCTAGGCCCTGACCGCAACGTTGTTAGTTGTCGGTTTTGTGCTAGATTTAACCAACGCACTATTAAGCGTCGATATAATTTTGCTTTTCATTACTTTGGCTGAAGGTTTAACTATATAATGCCGTCAGAACAGCCAACAACCGGAGTTCATAAAAAGCGCAAGGAAAAAGAAAAGGACAGGCATCCGAGGTCCAAAACCGACGACGAAGCCTCTTCTAGGCCAGTCGCCGGTTCGCCGGTTCTCAGTGAGGTGCTTTCGCAGCCCGACACCCGCTACCTCAGAGCCACAGGCCACCTCCGACTCCCACATGAAGACAACTAGGCCTCTGGATACTCAAGGTATTGGGCCTTCGGAAACTAATCCCTCAGATGGGTTCGGAGCCGCTGAGCAGGCATCGGCTTCTGAGGGTGTTTTCAGACCTACACAGCTGTATATCAAGCCAACTTCAGCGTCCAAGACAAAGACTAAAACAGCTTTAAAGACAAGGAAACAAGTACAGCATTCTCCAGGACAAACTTCCATGCCTAAGAAACAGATGCTCAAAATGGCCAAAGACCTAATTACTTTGATCAGGGGTTCCCATCCCCCTCCTGATAAGAGGCTTGGGTAAGACACTGAATATGATTCCTCTGATCAGGTTTCCATTTCCTCTGACTCCTCTTCAGAACAGGGATACTCTATTCCTCCCTGTGAGGATTCTGATGCTGAAGAATCTATTCCTTCAGCTTCTCCTCCTGAAGATTATTCCTTTGGGGAAACCATGCATACCATGAGGGAGCATTTCCACTGGGAGAGCCAAGATTACTCAGAATCTAAGAAAAGGCTCAGAGACTTTATTTTACTACCTCAGCACAGACCTCTTGCTATTCCACCTGTTCTAGACATTGTAGATGATGTATTTTCAGAGTCCAGACTGTCTCCCGACTCTTTACCTCCTGCACCTGTTAAGCCAAACAGATACTATAGGGTTCCAGATTCTCATAAATTTCTATATAAAAACCCTGCTGCTGACCCAGAAACTATATCTCAGGGTCCCAAAGGGGTCAAGGCCTCTACTGCAAAAAACTCTGTCCCCTCAGATAGAGATTCAAGGGCACTGGACAGATGGGGGAAAAAAGTTTACACTTCTGCTACCTTGGCTGTAAGGGCTTTAAATTCTCAGTTTCATATGCTTAAATATCAGCAATACTTAATGTCTCTGCTAAAACAGAAAATGTTGACAAATTCTGAATGTTCTGCGAACAAGGAAATGCAGGATTTATTGCATGCAGCTGAACAAGTGGGAAAGCATACTTTGCAATGTGGTTTTGATTCACTGGAGGCCTCTTGCAGGGCCGCTGTTACAGGTTCTGTCATTAGAAGGCATGCTTGGTTAAAGGAACAGACTCTGCCTGATCATGTTAAAGCAAAATTATTGGATGCTCCATTACAGTATGATACTTTGTTTGGTGTTAAGGCAGAAGAGGTGTTGAAGAAAATGGAGGATAAAGCTAAATCTATGCAGACAGTAAAGGATTTCTTACAGGTAGAGCCACCCAGATTTAGCAGGAACTGGCCTTCTAAGAATTGGTCCTTTCCCGTGTCAGACAGGCCACAAAGAGGCAGATACAGATGCCCTAGATGCAGACAACAGCCCCAGGGCTCATACAAGCCCAAACAATGGGGTGCTTCTACCTCCAAAAGTGGAAAAGACAAATCACAGCCATATAGGAAACAGTCCCAATGACTTCAATCTGCCAGTGCCAAGCATTTATCTTTTGGCAGCACCCTTAGATGGAAAGCTAGCACTTTTTTCACAAAATTGGCACATGATCACCCAGGACAAATGGGTCTTAAATATAGTCTCTCAGGGCTACAGGTTCCACTTTCACACCCTTCCAAAGGCAAAAGGTATGCCAGACCTGCCACACAATCAGTGGACAGAGGCACAAAAACAAGTTTCATCTCTCATGGACATGAGGGCTATTCAGCCAGTGCCACAACAAGAGCAGGGACAAGGATTTTACTCAAGAAAGGACAAAGCATGGAGACCAGTTCTGGATCTGTCTATTCTAAACACTTTTCTGGACATTCCAAAATTCAAAATGTTGACTCTGCAGCAGCTTCTGCCCATGCTGGGCAAGAAGGTTTTGCTTGTAACTTTGGACCTCAAAGAGACATACCTGCATGTCCCAATCAGACAATCTTGCAGAAGATACCTCAGTTTCATAGCTGGCTCAATACACTACCAATTCTCTGCACTGCCCTTTGGCTTATCTACTGCACCCAGGGTCTTCACAAAATGCCTGGCACCAGTAATTGCATTTTGCAGACAAAGAGGAATTCAAATATATCCCTACTTGGATGACTGCCTTATTCAAGCAGAGACCAAAGACATTCTACTAAAGCATCTGGCATTTGTAAAAAGATTACTAATTTGCCTAGGGTACACAGTGAACGAAAAGAAATCAAAACTAGTATCCTCTCAAGAGATAATATTCCTGGGTGCAAGCTTAAATATAACTGCCCAGATGGCTTATCTCACGCCAGACAAACAAAGGCAACTGACTTCTTACTTCGAAAGCATGGCAACAAAGACACAGTTATCTGCAAGAAAAATTCTGCAGGCTCTGGGCTACATGGCATCCTGCATTCTGCTAATTCCATATGCAAGACTGCATATGAGCAAACTACAATGGTATCTAAAAAGTGTTTGGACTCAACATTGCCACAGCCTGGAATCATTAATTTCACTCATTCCCTGCCTGCAACAGAAGTTTCGATGGTGGGCACAGTCCTGTCACCACAACAAGGGACAGCCATTCACTTTACCCACAGCCAGGCAAACACTAACAACAGATGCATCAGATTATGCCTGGGGGGCCCACATGGCAGGAAAATGTATTCAGGGCACATGGTCCGCAAGCCAAAGGCATCTTCACATCAATCAAAAAGAGATGCTAGCTGTACAAAATGTCCTGACAGCCTTCAAGGACCTACTTCATCCAGGACAACTGCTGATAAAGACGGACAACACCACAGCCATGTGGTGCATAAACAAGCAGGGGGGCACACATTCCTACCCCTCTGCAGACAAGCCATGATTTTGTGGAACACAGCATTGACTTACCAAGTACACCTGCAAGCACAATTCCTGCCAGGAAAAACAAATGCTCTGGCAGACGAACTAAGCAGAAACCTCATGGATCCTCACGAGTGGAAACTAGATCCACAAATCTTCAACATGATAACAAGGAAATGGGGATGCCCAGACATAGATCTTTTTGCCTCCCCTCACAACTACCAACTTCAGAGATTCTGCACAAGGACTTATCACAAACAAGCATGGAAAGTGGATGCTTTGTCATTCAGCTGGAACAACCTTAAAGTATATGCCTTTCCTCAGCTGCCTCTCCTCCCCAAGGTACTCCTAAAGGTCAGACAAGAGAAGCCACAAATGATACTGATTGCCCCGGATTGGCCACACCAGCACTGGTACCCAATCCTAAGGAGCTTGTCTCAAGGCCCAGCTTGTTCCAAATATTCCTCAGATTTTACGATATCTAACTGAGATGCTGGACAAAGGCCTATCCTTCTCATCAATTAAGATCCATGCCTCTGCCATTTCATCTCATTACAATACGGACCCACCTATTTTTTCACATCAATTGCTTAGGCAGTACCTCAGGGGGGCCAAAAACATAATACCTCCAAGGAGAGCACCAATACCTGCATGGGACCTCAATTTTGTCTTGGAAAAACTCACACTGCCTCCTTTTGAGCCAGCCAATACAGCTGAGATAAAATTCTTATCATGGAAAACAGCTCTGCTCCTAGCAATAACTTCAGCAAGAAGAGTCTCAGAGTTACAGGCATTAATGGCTGTGGAACCTTTTATTATCTTCCATCCAGACAGGGTTTCTCTAAGGACAAACCCAACATTTATGCCTAAGGTAGTGTCCAGTGTGGCTCTTAACCAAACCATTCATTTGCCTACCTTTTACCCAAACCCACAGAATAAAGGGGAGAGACTTTTGCATTCTTTGGACATACACAGACAGCTATGCTTCTACTTGGACAAAACTAAAGCTTTGAGAAAGACTGAGCAACTTTTAGTGGCACATGCTGCAGGATCACAAGGAAAGGCTATCTCAAAGCAGACTATTTCAAAATGGATAGGACACTGCATTCGTTTCTGCTATTCACAACATGGCAAATCAGTGCCTAAGGGCATTAGACCACGTTCCACCAGGGCAGCAGCCACCTCAGCAGCCTTCCTCAGAGGAGTACCAACCAAGGATATTTTGGAGGCTTCAACTTGAACTTCAGTGCACACTTTTAATAAGCACTACCACTTATCTCTTTACTCTAAATTCAGAGCAGGCTTTGCCACTGCAGTTCTGCAGGGCCTCATAGCCACTCCTAATTCTATTTAGACCCAGCCGCCCAACCTCAGCTTTGGGATTCCACCCAAGTGTAATGACTGCAACAGTGAAACACGATGAACATAGTACAGTTGTGTACCTACCATAAATGTAGATGTTCAAGTGTATTCACTGTTGCAGTCCAGGTTACCCACCCACCATCCCCCTTTCTTTGCTGGGACTTATCTGTACTTCTTTATTCGAAACAACTTATGTGGTATATTTGCTTGTAGATAAAGGTAATGTTTATTTTAGTGCATGCTTTTTATAAGCAATGTTTTTTTTTAGCCTACCCTTTCGGGGGCACCTGACATCTGGGGCAAGAAAAACTGAAGAAAATGGTGTCGGCTGCATCTTATATACCCCTGGCACACTGACGTCAGGGAAGAGGCGACAGCAACTGATGCTGGACCAGGACTTTGGAATTCAGGCCGACTGTGGGTAGCCTGCCAGCAGGATAACCCAAGTGTAATGACTGCAACAGTGAATACACTCGAACATCTACATTTATGGTAGGTACACAACTGTACTTTTTGTTAATCTGCATGGATTAATTTAACCTGTTGCCTTTATTTTTCAGAGGAATACTTGTTACATACAACTGCTATATTTTTTTTCCTGAAAACAATGCCTTTTCTTTAAATTTCCTTATTCGATATTTTCATTTATTTATGGCTATCTGGGGGAAGCATGTTGCTTTGTTTTGACACTCAGCACATAATTATTGGAAGGATCTGGCAGACAGGTTATATGCCCCATGTTCCAGATTGTAGAGAAAAGCACTGATCTCCCAGTGTATCTGACCTCTGGTAAGACAGACTTCATGCTTGTCATATTATTGCCATGGTAACAGTTTACAGTTTACAAGCTGCCATAACTGATCACGGTCTTGATCACTTGATGACATCCTGTAAATTGTCAACGTGCAGTTTTTTCCAAGGCAGCAATGATATAAGTTGCTACATTAATAAACATTTCTTGTAAGCTTTCTCAGCTGTATATAAAGTGTTCATGGTTACTTAATGACAACACACAAAGTTTACAAGAAGCTTAACATAGTAACCTAATAACTTCTCACTACCACAAAGTTAATTGTTTCAGTTTTGTAAAATGTGAAAAGGAATTCAACAACTCATGAATGTGTCAACTTCCTTTGATGACATACATTTTACACGTGAGTTCTTAATATTGCAGTAAACCAGAATGAATATGGCAGATTGAAGACTTCACCTAGCACTTAAAGACATCCATAACTTAATTTCTGGAGTAATCAATTATAACAAGTTCTCTTAAACATAATGTGTCTGTGTGAAATCATTGGATTTTAGAGATGTAAAAGTAAGTACAGACATATAAGGATAAAATGACAGTGAAGATAGAGCTCAAAGTTGTGAACTGTAGACAGAAGTAATATTTCAAAAGGGTACTTGCAGGGTGGTTCTTTAAAAAAGTATGGACATAGTATATCTTAATGTAATTCCAGTAGCATTAAGCTGTCCGATGAGTTGTCAATCAAGGGACTAGTGGAAGCCATATTTTTGGAAATATGAATGTTGTCAGATGATCAAAAATTGCTTATCAGTCAATCTCATTACAAAGTGGTAATAAATCTGCTTTCTTATGAGGAGAAAGAACACTAGAACTGAGAGTGCAGGGAGTAAAGTTTCCTGGATGATAGGGGCATGTGTCTGTTGGGGGGAGGGTGGCTGGCAGTGGCAATATACGTTTTTGAAAGTTGTGTGAATCCTATTTTGAATGTTTAATTTAATTCAGAATGATAAAAAACACAAGATGTAGGAATTAACCAACACTCAAACTGAGATGTGTTGACAAAGTAAAACTAGCTAAAAACAAAATCAACATATAACATGTAAGGTTCTTTGAAAGATAGTTTTCTTAAGCACACATACAGACACTTAAACTCTTTCATGCAAAAAAGTGGACTCATTCAGATAGATGTTAAAATAAAAATGGGTAATTTACAAAGGCTGATATCTTCTCAGGATACTTAAAACAACCAATGGAACTTGTAATCAGTTAACTGTTTAGAAATAATACACACTTGATTAATGCAAATGATGGCTGTAGGGTCAGTTAAAAAATACAAAACAAGTTAACGTAAAACTGACCTTACTGTATATTTGTTGGCTTGTCTTCAGTTCAAAAATGAGCTAACACTATCAGCTTTTGCCAAACTATTATATACACATTAATTAACAAGATCAAAAATTCTCTTAAAGTGTCGTATTGTAAATGTGATATGAAAATGCACTGAAAAGGATTTCTTTTTTAAATTCTGCACACACATATACACACACACACACACACACACACACACACACACACATATCCTATGCGTGTGTGGGGGGGTACGAGTGTGTGATCTACAGTATGTATATATCTGTCTATCTAGGTCTCTGTGTGTTTGTGGGCATGAATGTTTGGTGTGTGTGTGTGTGTGTGTGTGTGTGTGTGTGTGTGTGTGTGTGTGTGTGTGTGTGTGTGTGTGTGTGTGTGTGTGTGTGCGTGCTTGTGTGTGTGTGTGTGTGTGTGTGTGTGTGTGTGTGTGTGTGTGTGTGTGTGTGTGTTTGTGTGGATGTATCAAATTTATGCTTACTATAAATAGACTTCAGAATGTGCGTTTTTTTCTATCCATGAGTAAACTCTTCAAAATCTGTACTAGCAGATGACAGATCATTAGCTGTACATTTCATTGGGCATTGAGTTACCAGTTAGACAGACATTTGTCTGGGGACTGAGCTGGCATTCAGCCTGGGGGGGCAAGGGGGCACAATGTGGGTGTATGGCAACAGCCACGAAATCCCTTACTATAGCTCTGAGTCAACAGAAGAGTTGTTATTTTAAACAGTGTGAAGAGAAGTACTCTATTAGGGCTTTTCTTCCTCACTTCCTGCTTTATTTCCTGATACTTTCTAGAAATGCTTAAATACATTTAAGCGATCTAAGGAGATAGCAGTGTATTCAAGACACTTCAACACATTTTGCACTTATCTTTTGAATGGATTTACAATCTTTCTGAATATTTTATATTTTTTCAAGGTGGATCACTTTTATATTCATGTTTGTGCTGTTGAGTTGAGTGATGCATTTTAAGTCTGTCCTCTCATTTCCTGTTTCAATCCTTGTTCTAGCCTGTGTTTAAGGTACTATTTATGGGATAATAAAGTCAAAGTGAATACAGAATTACTTCCAAATGACACTTTACTTTTTAACTACATGCTTTGCAAGCTAAGACTGACACCAGAAGTAGTACCCAGTTTTTGTACTGGTATTGTGGCTGCAATGACAGTCTGGCAGAAACAGTCGGTTACCTACTGATCAGACTTAAATGTGTCAGCACAGCAGAGATGATGTCATAGTCTGTGCTGACCTCATAGCCGGCCTTAGGTATAGGCCAACTAGGCGGCCACCTAGGGCGTCGCTCTAGCACGGGCACTTTTCCAGTATTTATTTGGCATAGGTAGACCAGGATGGGGGAACCAGGTGGTGTGGTGCGGGGTGCGTGGAGCCCTTTTGCCTAGGGTGCCAGTTGACCCAAGGCCGCTCCTGGCTGACTTGCTTGCATTACCAGCTGCTATTTATCATCTGAGTGAAGATTTAAGGCAACATATATATCTGTTATTCATTTCTTGGTTATAGTCAGGTGAGCATCACATTTAAAACAAAATCTTTTTTGTTGTCTGTCAAACAATGTAAGCATAAAAGTCCACACATTTGAAAAAACTTGCATATTAAACATAATTCACCTCTTCTTGCTTTTCCCGATTAGGGGTCATCACAGCGGATCACTGTCTGCTCATGATTGGCAGTGGAGTTGCCAGCCCGGCACCCAACCTTCCACAGAAGGCACACACACACATGCCTATGGCCAATTTAGTGTGTCCAATCCACCTACAGCATGTCTTTGGGAGGAAACCAGAGCACCCGGAGGAAACCCAAGTGACCACAGGGAGGACATGCAGACTCTGCACAGAAGGCACCCCAGCCAAGGATCGAACCAGAGAACCTTTTGCTGTGAGGCGGCAACACTAACCGCTGCACCACCGTGGTTGCCCATATTGAATATAATTCACAATAACTATAAAACAGTATAATAAAATGACAGTAGGTCAGTTTAAGTTTAAGATTGTTGATTTAGATGTAGATAAAAAGATATTTTATTAGTTTCTAAAGCTGCAGATATAGATTGAACTGGTGTTGGACTCGCTTTTTTGTGTTGTTGGGTCCTTTCATGTTTTTTTTTTTTTATTTTATTTTTTTTTATGTTCAATCAAGAAACTCAACTGCTATTTTTTTATCTCTGGTTGCAGAATATTTAAAGAAATCATGAACCTTGGCTCTAGATGATTATCAGTGTTGAAGTGACACCCCGGCCCCATATGGAAAATGGGAAGAGGGGTTGTGGGTAGATGAATGTCGTCTACTGACCAAGGATAATATTTTTTTTAACTTGATCAAGCATAAAATGGTATTCTCTGGGCCCACATTAAGAATATACTTTCTAGATGGTCATGCAATTCAAGCATCTGAAGAAAAATTATTTAAATATTGTCATAAGCATTGTTAATTTGTTAATTTAGCAATCTGAAGATATACAAGTACATCTTTTTATCTAGAGGAAGTTTTTGATTAAGCTTCTTCCTCATTTTAGAATAAAAACCTATAGGTTCATAGGTAGGTACTAGGCTATCAGCCCTGGGGCCTATACAAGCCCAGCCGAAAAGGTACCCTGGCTTTTGCCACCCAAGAAAATTATTTTCCTGTGCCACTGTCGAGCAGAGCCACAGAGGTGATCCCCGGGGTGAATTTCCTATTTCTCATCCAATCATCAAGATTTTTCTTGAAGAGTGCTAATGAGGAGCTTTGTTTGATATAGATAGGTAGTTTATTCCAGAGTATGGGAAGTCTCTGGGACAGGAATCTATCCCTCCGGCATGTTCTGTTTAATGTGGTGACAAGGTTTAGGTCCCTAGAGCGTGTAGCTCGGACGGATTGGGATTTCTTTAAGTGGAGCATGTCCAACAGTTATGGGTTTGACATAGCTTTGTATGTTAGGCAGAGATCACCTCTGAGTAGGCGATATGCGGCGGAGTAAAGCTGGAGTTTTTTGAGATGGTCTGCATAGGACATCTGCTTGAGCCTGGTAATCTTCTTTGTGAGGTATTTCTGCGGGCTTTCCAGTTGTTGTAGATGTCTTGTGAGGTACATACCAAAAGGGGCATTGTACTCTATAATGGTTCTAATGAGTGATGAGTAGAGGTGAACAATGACCTCTTTTTTTCTGGATGAGAAACCTTTTGTGATGAGGTGTGCCACATAGAAGGATTTCCTGACTACTGTGGCGATGTGATTATCAAAGGAGAGACTACTGTCCACCTGTGTCCCAAGGTCTCTTATCACACTTTCAGTGTTAAGTATACTACCGCCTATGTTGTAGTTCATGGGTACAGAGTTTTTACCAAAGGGGATGACAATGCACTTTTTGGCATTGAGCTTGAGGCCATGGCTTTGACACCAAGCATCTGTCTCAGTGAGGCCCTTTTGTAGGTTGTCCACATCGTTAGGAGTTTTGATTATGGCTCCTAGTTTGCAGTCATCTGTGAACTTCATTAGCCAAAGACCTTCTCTGTTAGCCTGTACTTCAGAGAAGTAGATACCAAACAGGAGAGGACCCAGGACTGAAGCCTGTGGTACTCCACTTGTCACTGGTCTGAAGTCAGATTTGGAGTATGCTACTTTCACAGTGTGGATTCTGTCAATGAGCCAGTTGGCAACTCATCTTGTGACATAGGGATTTATACCTAGTTTAGTGAGCTTATCAATAATTCCAGAGTGGGGGATGGTGTCAAAAGCCTTGGCAAGATCTAGATAGGCTGTGTGAACCACCTTACCCTTGTCTATGGCTTTGGTGACTGCTTCAAAGAAGTCTATCAGGTTAGGAGACATGATCTGCTTTTTACAAACCCGAACTGGGTGGGATCCAGAGTTTGGAGATTACCAAAATCTTTGTTTATAAGTTCCATGATGATACGTTCTATGGCCTTGCAGACCAGGCTCATCAGGCTAATGGGGCGGTAGTTCCCGGGGTCCATGGTGGCTCTCCCCTTGTGGAGTGGGATAACCGTTGCTGTGCACCATTCAGCAGGCACAAAGCCTGAGGTGAGGCTATGATTGAACATGGTACTTAGGTAGGGTGCCAGTTCGTTCTGTAGTTTGTGTAGAACGCAGCCTGGGATGTTGTCTGGTCCCATGGATGCTGTGTTCTTGGCTTTGGAGAGTGTGGTTTTTACCTGTGCAGCTGTGATTACAGGAACTTTGCATTCTTCCGGTATAGAGATGGGTTCTTTAGGGGGTGAGAGGGAGGTAAAGTTAGCACTGAACCTATCTGCCAGGATGTTGGCAAAATCAGTTGGGTCTGTATATTTAGTGCCATTATGCTGTAACTCAAAGCAGATCTGAGTGTTGCCATTGAGATTCTTGACATAGCTATAGATTGCTTTGTGGTTGTCTTTAGAATCAGTGGCAATTTTGTTTCCATAACTAGCTTTGGAGGATTTTATCAGGGATCGCAGCTTCTTACTGAGGCTGACCAGGGAGCTCCTCCACTCGTGGGATTTTACTCTCTTTTGCAAGAGTTTCTTTCTTCTGTTGTACAATTTGTTTATGGCAGGGGACCACCAGATTGGCTTCCTTTTTTTGGAGGATAGCATCTTGGTTCTGTTTGGGATAGCACGATCCATGCACTCATGTAAGTGCTTATAAAGTGCAATTGTGTAGGATTCAGTAGTCGTAACTGTATTGTCCATCTGCATGGGTGTCATGAAGTTCACCACTTCTGTCTTAAGAAGCATGAAGTTGGCTTTGGAGAAATTTTCTTACCATGGTTTCCTTAATGGGGGGTGGAGGCAGGATGTGGATATCTAAGGTAATTAGCTTATGGTCGGAGTGGACCAATGAGGCGTTGACTTCAGGTGTGGAACACCGGTCACTCATATTGGTAATGACTAGATCCAGGATATTGTTGCCCCTGGTGGGGGTGTGGATAAGTTGATCCAGGGCATTGGAGTTTATGAATTCCAGAAAGCGTTGAGTGAAGGAGTTGGTACATGAGTACTTTTCCCAGTTAATGGTGGGGTAGTTGAAATCGCCCATTATTAGGGTGTTTGGTTGAACCCTAATATTTTCCAGTACATCAAGAAAAGAGGAGTGGGAATCCTGGGGCATGGTGGGTGATCTGTAGCAAGCTACAATTTGTATTGCAGTTTTGGCCAGAGTTAGTTGCACTTGGATAACCTCGGCTGCATTATGCTGTGCAGCTAGCCTGGAGGTGTGGATATCCTTAATGAATATGGACAGACCTCTGCCTTTGGTGTTCCGGTCCAGGTTATATGGCCGAAAAGTGTGGTATGAGTTATAGCCTGGTAGTGCAGGGGTGCTCTCTGGAGCCTTGAACCAGGTCTCAGTCACTGCACAGATATCGATGTTCTCCATTTTAAGGAGTGCCTCGAGTGAGTGCATTTTGAGATTTAGACTTCTAGCATTAAGTAGCATCACCCTCAGTTTTTGCTTGCCTGTTCTTGTTACGGTGGTGAATTTGTCATTTGAACCTTGCCTAAAAATGGCACTATAATGGCGGCAAGAACCTTAGCCAGTATCTGGAATCCCAGGGGTGACAGGTGCAGGCCATCTCTGGCAAAGCATCGTAGTCTGTCGACCATGTCATCCCAGGCAGACAGATACTGGATCCCTTTAGAATGGCACCAGAAGCTTAGCCAATTGTTGAAGTCAATCATTTTGTCCTTGTACTGCAGCATCATTCTGGGTCATGGCAGAATGCTACTCAGGGCTAGGGTCATACCTGCCTGGGCTACAAGATCGGAGAGCTCTTCCATGTCTCTTTTCATGTAGTCCAGGGAGGTACGTCTCAGGTCATTCACACCAACATGGACAATGACAGAGTCATATTTGTACTTGTTGTGGAGTGACCTGAGTGTGTGGGTTATGTGGCGGATCCTGGCACCCGACAGGCAGCTGACAGTAACCTTCTCCTTGTTTAGCCTGGTGAGTGGGACATCAGTGTGCCTGACTATAGAGTCGCCTATGACTAGTGTGTTGGGTATGTTGTTTTGCCTTATTGGCTGTGGTTGAGTGGCACACTGACATGAGTATGGAATAAACAAACACAAAAAAAATGATGAATTTCAGTAGCAGCTTAGAACTTTATAACTTTATCCCCTGCATTATACTGCTAAAGTAAAATATTTTATGGCACTATGTGAACATATCTGTCACATGGGAATGAAAACAGTAGGTTCCCATAAAGACATCATCTAAAACCACTTTCTATCAAACTCCTATTGGACTGATTGTGGAATATCCTGCTGTATGACTGTAATATGGGTAAAAAAGGAAATAAAATATGGGTGGATTGTAAACAAGTAGAACATATTTAATTATTGGAGTAACATATTTTCTTGTTGAAATTGCAATGAAACTGATTTTGTGGTAAAGGAAGGTTTTACACTGAAAATCTACAAATGATACAATTCTTACAGGATACAAGGACATATCTTTTTATGATGATATTTCCACCATTATAATTGAAGGTTTAAACACCACTTTCCTGAGGTTTCATAGAAAAAGAAGGACATTGTAGACTACTTTTAGGTGCACAAGTATAATCAGACGTTTTCTACACAGGACAAAATGCTCCAACTCACTTTCATGTTTCATAGGGGATTTAGAAAATTACTTACAAATCTGTGGATATACATTGATCCTTAAAGCTCTCTTATGGGATTTTACTACTTTAAGCAATAATTATGTAAATATGCTTGCGTGTAATTATATAAGTAATTTTTCATGGATAATCTCCAGTAGACACTATGGACTCCGATGAGGTAATTAAATGTTTCTTTCTTGTCCTCATTTATGCATCAGTTCGTTAAGTCTGTATTACATAGTTCCAATATCAATGACACAACAGGCTGCAGTCTTACCTCCTTTAATAGAAGGGTAGAAGGCTGTTGGTTATATCCCTATGCTTGACACTCAGATTCATATTCAAGCAATGACAATGCCATGCAGCATGATGAAACTATCCTTCACATGAGAGATTAAACCTCTACAGGCATTCAGGCATGCTGCCACACACACCTCTGCCACCTCTCCCTCTCCGCAGCATGTAAGTGATGTCACCTTTTATGTGGTCACTCCCATTGACTGCAATGAAGACATGCAGCTTTTTGGCGATGTTCATTAGCAAGCCATTTAATTAGATAAGTTTAGACATAGGTTATACCCTTCCTCATGGTTGAGTCAGTACTATTGGAGACTCTTTCAAAGGTCTAGCTGAAGTAGCAATTATTCACTTAATGACCTAAAGGCAAATCTAAGATCAGTCAGTTCCAGGTAACCCACCCCCCCCGATCTGCATCTGTACCAAATGAAGTTGATGTGAGCTGCTCCAAGGAAATCAGTCCTAACATTGACAATCTGCTCAGCCCAGAAGAGGAAATCAGCAGAATGCATTGAAAGCCTATGTCTGTAACACTGAAACACCTCATTAGCTGGCCTATGACTCAAAAAGTCCTGATGCCAGTGACAGCAACCTGTGTTCGGGATTACTATGGGCGGCCCTTTATAAATCCCAGACATGATGTTCATATTGAAGAAACGTGTTATCATATCTTAATTATGTAATTGATGAATATGAACCCAGTTTGATTTTATTTGAAGTTAGTGATGAATATACTTATTGATAAGACCTTATTTTATAATCATCTATATTATTATATCAGAATTTAGATTGTATGTAGTCTGTTTTATATTTATCTTAGGTATATATTCTTTAGGTAAAGTCATTCTTATTTGAATATCATTTGCAGATTCATTTTCATTGAAGTAAAATCCTAGAGTGATCTGTCATTAATTTGTGAAAAGTTTTATGTATCTACCATTTTCTCACCTACTAGAAAGTTTGGAATTTTCTTAATAGGCTGAAATTAAAAATATATTTGTGTCACTAAGAATTAGTTGTTTGATCAATGGGTAGGTATTCAAATTGCTGTATGTCATTGTCCCTAATCTTCAGTAATTTCAGCTTTTGTTACATGGTCATATATTTTGTAATTTTTTTGTCTATCTATTGGCATTAAAGGTAAAGTCAAGGCTTAAGTTGCAGTCTATTACTTCACTTTACCTTTAGTGATGATGCCAGCTTTTGTAACATGGCCAGTGATTTTGTGGTCTTTATTTTTGTCTATATTTTCCAAGCCTTGTAATATTACATTTATGGTATTAATGTTAAGTTAATTTCTTCTCTATCAAGTGAACACTTTTTCTAGATTATTTTGGAGAGCATAAAAATCTTTTACTGAAGTAAGTATGTTACGCTTTTTTTAGTCATCGGCACAATTGGAAGTCCATAGCCCTTTTCCTAGTTTTATATCTGAGAAGAACATCCCAAAAAGAAGTGGCCCCAGTATAGAGCCTTGTTGGACACCACTGATTACCCCTGCTAGACTCGACAGGTAACCGTTGTACACTGTCTTTTAGTGTCCCATTGAATAACCACTGCTTTACCCTTTGAAGTATGTATGAATTCACACTTCATGCTATTAATTTGTCAATTAATTTCTTTATGTTGGATAGTGCTAAATGCCTTATTGAGATCAAGATGAGCAATGTGAACTGCCAACCCTTTATCAAGTGCTTCCGTTACCTTTTCAAAGAGTGTAATAATAACTGATAGGCAAACTCTACCATTAACAAATCATATTCTTCCACATACAACAAATGTAGGTCCCCTCCATCCATGGTTTTACACAGAACAGTGATCAGGCTAATACGTCCTAAATTATGAGTCTGAGTTGACTCCCTATTTTGTGAATTGTACAACTGCTGACTGTATGTCACTATAGGTGACCGATGTGTCCACATACCAACATTTGATTTAACATTATTTTAATGGGATTGGTCAAGTATTGTTTGAGTCTGTGTTGCAAACCACTTTGAATATTTTCTGGTTGCATGGAACTTAGTTACTAAAGACACCAGTTATCATGTCTGTAGTTATGCAAGGTATGATGTCCATTGTCTCTGTACAATATAGGGATGATGTCCACCATCTTTGTACTGTATAGGGGTGATATGCATTGTTTTTGTACCATATCCTCTTTACTAACTGTTAAGCTAAAGTAAACATTTTCTGCAGATATATTCACTTTGTCTGTGGCAGGGTTATCACTCAATTGTTTATTGACAAAATGTCAAATTCTCCAATTTTCTCTTTCTGTTTTCTGATGTAATTAAATAAAACATTATTGCCTTTGACCTTGAGGATAAACTGAGTACACATAGCTGGAAATTTGACAGGAAAAGTAAGTAGCTTTTGTACTTTACAATCTAGACTTGTTTTTATGACTAGAGTTGTTTTTGAAGGCTAAGGAGTATCTCTTTTTTTGCTTTTGTATATCTTAATTGTGTGATTCTGAAAACATTTTCTTAAAATTTCCTGGATATTTGTATCATACTGGTGCATGTTTATTAATGCATCAGTTACCAATATTAAGTAAACATCAACAGAATCCTAGATAGTCTTGTCTGTATCAATGAGTATGGTATCCCCATCTGTTTTCATAGTTATTCTATTCATTGCATCAGAGTTTTCATTGGCAAAGAACATACAGATTTATTTATGAAGAGTTTGATTTTATTCATATGCTAAAAGTGATGAAATTGTGATCTGTGTTTATTACAGAAATGTGAGTGAGAATCATAAAAATGCTATGTTTCTTAGTATGACAGTTTAAGGAATTGCCATTCCTAGATTGGTTTTCTAATGTTTGTTACAAGCTGCTTTAATTAACA